>NW_006777797.1:326201-332175 GCF_000442215.2 Lipotes vexillifer
CTTTCCCTATGCTTGCACCTGTATATCTTATTTGATAAGGGGTCTGTTCAGATAATTTTTTTTCATTTTATAACTTAGTTGCTTGATTCCTTATTGTTGAATTTGTGCTTTCACTATCAGCCACAATATTTTCTATTTGTCCTTGCTAATTTGTAATTATTTGGAGATTTTGTAGACATCATTCTATTACAGATTTTTAGTTTAATTAAATTGTGGTCAGAAAAAATGCTTTTTATGATTTCAATTACTTTAGATTTTCAAAGTTTGTTTTAAGGTCCAGAATATAGTATATTTCTCCTTTCTGTTCTATCAAATTTTGTTGCATGTATTTTGGAGGTTTGTTGTCAGAATTTTTAGAATTTTTATGTCTTATTGATGAATTGATCTCATTATTATTATGTCAATTCCTCCTTTATCTCTTATAATATTCCCTTATATGAAATCTGTTTTGTCTTATATTAACATTGCCACTTCTTTTGATTAGGGTTTATATACTATATTTCCCCAGACTTTTACTTTTATCCTGCTTTTATATTTGAGGTGGGTTTTTCTATTGGTAACAAAGAGTTGTGTCTTGCTTCTTTATACAATGTGATAACTTCTTCCTTTTAATTGGGATTTCTAAACCATTTATATTTAATGTAATTAATAAAATGGATACTTTTAAATCTACCTAATTATTTTTGTTTTCTGCTTGTTTACTTGTTAGTCATTCCATTTTTCCCCTCTTTTTTCAGCCTTATTTTTATTTAATAAATTTTACTGCATTTTTCTACCACTTCTACCTTTTTTTAAAGTTGTTGCTCTAAATATGCATACTTAGTTGATAAAAGTTTACTTTCAAATAATATTATATCATAAGAATCTTACAGTAATATACTTTCAATTCCTCTTTCCCATTCTTGTGTTATTTTTGTCATGAATTTTATTTTACATACAGTACAATACTATTTTTGTTTTAGACAGTCAATTATCCTTTATTTTAATTAAACTGTTTATTTGGAGATAATTGTAGATCCACATGCTGTTGTAAGAAATAATGAAGAGAGATTCTGTGGACTCTCTACAGTTTCTCCCATTGTTAGCATCTTGCAAAACTTGTGAATAATAGATATCACAACCAAGAGATCAACATTGATACATTCAAGATACAGATCCATAACAACACAGATTCCTCATGTTGCCCTTTTATAGACACATCCATTTCCCTCCTGTACCAAAACCTCTCCCAAACCCCATAAACCACTAGTCTCTTCTCCATTTCTATTATTTGGTTATTTCAAGAATGTTATATAAATGGGATCATACCTTTGGGGACTGGCTTTTTTCCCTCTAGTATAATTCTCTAGAGATTCATCCAGGTTGTGTGTGAAACACTAGTATGTTCCTTTGATTGCTAAGTAGTATTCTATGGTATGAGTTTACCACAGTTTGTTGAAATATTTGCCTGTTCGGTTGTTCAAATTTTGGGTATTATAAAAAAAATTACTATAAATATTTATATACAGGTTTCTTTTTGATAATTTTCCCCCCTCTGGAATAAATGCCTAGAATGCAATTGCTGGGTCACATGGTAACTGCATGTTCAGATTTTTAAGAAAGTGTCAAAGTGTTTTCCAGAGTAGCCATACCATATTAAATTTCTGCTATCTATTAGTGATCCAGTTTCTCTGTATTCTTGCAAGCATTTTGTGTGTCACTATTTTTCATTTTAACCATTCAGATAGAAGTGTAGTGATAGCTCATTGTTTTAATTTGTATTTTCCTAATAATGATAAACAATCTTTTTATTTGCTCATTTGTCATCTATATAACCTCTGTGGTGGTAAAATGTATCTTTATATATTCTGCTCATATTCTATCTAACTGGATTACTTGTTTTTAATTGTCCAATTCTGAGTTCTTTATCTATTCTAGATAATAGTCCATTACGAGGTATATGTTTTGCAAATATTTACTCCAAGTCTGTAGCTTGTCTTTCCATCTTGTTAAGTGGATTGCTGGCAGAGCAAACATTTTTAATATTGATGAAATTAAGTTTATTAATTTTTTTTCCTTTTACATATTGTTCTTTTGTAACACACCTTCCTTAAAATGATGACTTTTTACACTCTTCCAGACATAGAAAAGGAGAGTGCCAATATCTTTTTCTGAATCTAGAATAGGCTTGATTCAAATAACTGACAAGCCAGCAGAGAAAAGCAAATTAAGGACCAATCTCACAAATCATGATAAAAACAGTACAAATCAAAAATGTAATAACAGAATTTTTTAAAGAATCATGTGTAGCAGTTAAGTCAGGAGTATAGACCTCAGGAGTATATTAACAGATCAAGGGATAAAAATGATATAAAGACCTAAATAAGTACCCAAAGATACAATTTAAAAATTCCGATCTTTTCCTGATTAAACTAAAGGAATAAAACTTGGTAAAAAAAAAAAAAGAATAGATGGACATTCCATGGCATTATTATATGTATATATTGTATATACTATATATATTTATTGTATACATTATATATATACATATATATATACATATATATATAGTTATTATATAGAATGGCTCAAGTCAAGACTGATGCTATATGATACCAACAGATAATATATTTTCAGGTTGCAGAATAATTATGCAAATTTATTTTAAAATGCTTATATTAATTCTGTTATTAAAAACTGCTGGATTCAAATTTCAAGTATGACATTAAGGTGTAAGAGCAGTCATTTCTCAGGACTGTCAGCAGCCAGATCATACTTGTCACTACACTGCACATTAGCAATACCAAGCAGACTCTTGTACCTGAGGTCATTAGAGGTACCTGGGGCAGCATCTTGATTTCTTCTTTCTTTTAGACCTTATGTTCATTTTATGTCTGAGATGAAGATGATTAATTGTGGATAGTACTGTACCTGATTTTGAAGCTTTTTCCTGAGAAATTTGGAGTTGTCAAAGTGGACATTCTGCTTTTAATTCATTCTAACGAGATGTGAAAAATTATCTAAATACACTTTTATTTGGAAGACTTGGCCTAAATGGAATTAAATAGCTAAACATAAGTATAGTTCCTAAAGGTTACTGTGTTTAATGTTATGAATTCTAGCCCAAAAGAATTCTAAGAAGCTATGAAGTTTGGAATCATGACATGATCTTATCCTTATTATTATTTCTGTTTTCATTAAAATTTTATTATTTTTGGCTCCAAAATATTCTAATTTACTTACCTAATCTACTCACTTTATACTTATATCCACTGTCAATCTATTTTATTAAAAATTGCAAACTCAATTTTTTGCATATAAAAATAACATCTTTTAAAATAATTGGTTATTGCAACATTCAAATCTTACTATCTTATATGTGACTGTTAGCATTTCACCATTAAATAAAATAAAATAAAAAAATAAAGCATGTTTGCTTAGAGTTGCATGCAGATTACTAATCTTTACAAAAATAGAATAAGACAAAATAGTATGTTAAAAATATATACCTTGTTTTTATTATTTAGATTGTATTGCTTACACATATTAAATATGATAATAATCTATTTGATCATTAATTATACACTAAGGCCAGAAAATAACCATTCCAAAAGCCTCAGCCTTCCAAAGGTCAAGGTCAAACAAAACTGAATTGTCAATATGGACAGAGTATCAGAACTATGGCTAAACTTTTGTACAGCCCTAATTTATATGTATGTGTGTGTGTGTGTGTGTGTGTATGTGTATGTATGTGTATACACACACACACACATGTGGCAACAGAACAATTGTACAATTTGTCTTTCAATGTACCTTTCCTCTATAAAAGTTAATAATGGTTTAATGTCATTTCCTTCTTTGAACATCTTACTTAAACATTTAATCAGAGCTATTATGTCTAAACAAAAGCCAACATCCTATTCAAAAACAGAATACTAGAAGAATTCCAATAAAGTTAAGACTCTTTCAAAGATGTTCACTCACCATTGTTTCTTAACCAGCCACATTGTTTAATCATCCAGAAGAGTAATTTCTGGTCAGGGCTAGTGTGGCCAAGGTGAGTCTGGTTGGGTGGGTCTGTGCTCAACAGGCACTGCTTGGAAACCAAGGACATTCATTCCACTACAGTGATCAGGATAGACCAGCCACACTAAGCTAGTGAAAACCAATCTTAAAAAAAGAAAATGTAATGTTTCATACATTTCTACCATTTTTCCATGTTTATTGTTTGGAGTATTGATTTTTTTTTCAATTATTTTTATTATCTAAGGAAGAGAGTTTGCAGGTTCCCATTAACTATGAAACATATCGTGCAAAATTCTAGCTATCTCCATTTTATAATGACCGATATATGTACCAAACATTCCCTCATTTAATCCTCACAGAAAAATCATGTGCAATATGAATTTGTAAGCTTATACATAGGGAAATTGAAGCTATGACTTGCCCTACATCTCACAACAGTAAGATGCAAGACCATCACACTTCAAATCCAGCATCTACTCTACCCTAATGCCTGCTGGTCATGTTAGCACCTGTTTTCCTTGGCATCAGGTCTGAACAGCTTAATATAGAGCAGTAAGGTCCCTGAAAGTCAGAGGATTTGCTGGGGTTTATGCCAGAGCAAAATTCCCTGCATTTCCCAAGACACACACTCAGCACATCACCTGAATTCATCCTTGAGCAGGGGGCTACCACTCCTGGCAGTCAGGCAACCCCACACTAAGATCTGCCTCTGTTCAGCCCTGGATTTCTGCCACCCACCCTCCATTTCCGTAATTACCTCTAAATTTAACACACGGTCATTAATGATGATGCCTATGAGAATGTGATAATGTTTTCCTTCTTTCATTGGATAAGTGCACCTACCCGTCTTACCCCACATTTTTAACAAGTGCAGCCTTAGATTAGCAAACCACAGGTTTTCTTTCTGACCGTGCTTCCATGGAAAGCTTATAGTTTTCTCTATTCTAAAGTTCACTGAAGTACTTTTCTGCTTTCTTGCAGTTTTTAAGGAGATAATAAGTTCCAAAATTCACCAGCATTTCGCTGAAAGAAGCTTGTCACGGTGGTTGGTAGCTAATGAAGGTCCCTTTAGTTTATCTTCATCAATTGTCAAATATTTGAGTCCGTGAAGTGGTGTGATGAGGTACAAAGACAGATATTTGAAGGGATTTTAACTCATTTGAGCAATTACATGCTTAACTGCCCTGTGATAATCTGCCAGTCTGAGTCTTTTCTATGCAGCACAAGTGGAGAGTGTTAGAATAGATGGATTTAGAACATAAAGGCTTAGTTTGAATGGAAGAAAGGCACCAGAGAGATTAATTGCCAATAACAAACAGCAGGGCTGCTTGCAAGTTGTATATCACATAGTTACCTACCAGCAGTGATGGAGGCCAGCTCACAGAGAGCAGGACAGGTTGGGACAAAACAGGCATTACACAGAATCCTGAGTACCAATGACCACCAATTTACAGGGAGGTAGAGAATTCACTTTTTAAAAAGAATATACATACATACAATATATTTATACAGTATATACATACATTCACAAATGCAACATATACATTAATGCCTGCACCATACACATACATTTATACATGCAATATACACATATGGTTAAAAAATAGCAGCTTTTGTCAACACACACATTTAGAGATTTTAGAGGCTTCTTCTAGGGCCATTCTTCAAAAAGTTAACTGAGTCTACTAACCCATTACTCCTATACCCTAAAAGTTTAATGCCTTTTAAGTATTAGAAATTAAAATAAATGTGAGTCAGGATAGATCATATCTTGGGTCACAAATCAAGTCTTGGTAAATTTAAGAAAATTGAAATTGCATAAAGTATCTTTTATGACCACAATCTTATGAGACTAGATATCCATTACAGGAAAAAAAAAAAGGTAAAATATACAAACCCATGGAGGCTAAACAATAAACTACTTAATAACCAAGAGATCACTGAAGAAATCAAAGAGGAAATCAAAAAA
>NW_006777798.1:0-220 GCF_000442215.2 Lipotes vexillifer
CTAAGATCCCAACAATTGTCATGAATGAAAACCATAACCAGGACCACAGAGGAAATGCTCTGAGGGCCAACCCAAGATGTGAGAGGCTTGGGGAGGGGGTGTGTGTGAGGAGAAAAAGCAATAAAAGAGTGATTTCAAAGGAGCAAACCTCATCTCTAGGATCTCTGAATTTTAACTTCTCAGTGAGATCAGCTGAAGCCAGAAGATTAAGTGTTCATGA
>NW_006777799.1:0-207 GCF_000442215.2 Lipotes vexillifer
AGGGTAAGGCTTTGGGTAACGGTGAGGGTTAGGGTTAGGGTTAGGAAACGTGAAGGGTTTAGCGTACAAGTTAAGGTACGACTACGGTTTAGGGTTAGGGTATGTGTTAGGGCACAGTTTATTGTTAGTGTACGAGTTAGGATAAGGGCACGAGTTAGGGTAAGGCTTCGGGGAACGGTTAGTGTTAGGGTTAGGGAATGGGGACGG
>NW_006777800.1:0-4660 GCF_000442215.2 Lipotes vexillifer
AGTGGTGAGAGTGGGCACCCTTGTCTTGTTCCTGATCTTAGAGGAAATGCTTTCTGTTTTTCAGCATTGAGAATGATGTTTTCTGTGGATTTATAATATATGACCTTTATTATATTAAGTTATTTTCCCTCTATGACCACTTTCTGGAGATGTTTTATAAATGTGTGTTGAATTTTGTCAAAAATTTTGCATTTGTACTCTCCTCTTCTTATGATTATTGGTTTAGATACTGTACTTGTTTGTGGATGGTTTCCTACCTTTACTGTATGCTTGCCTTTATGTGTGATTTTTCCCACTTCATCATTTTCTTGTTTCTAGTTGTGGGCTTTTACTTTCTGCCTAGACAAGTTCCTTTAGCATTTGTTGTAAAGCTGGTTCAGTAGTGCTGAATTCTTTTTGCTTTTGCTTCTCTGTAAAGCTTTTGATTTCTCCGTCAGATCTGAATTAGAGTCTGCTGGATAGAATATTTTTCATTGTATGTTTTTCCCTGTCATCACTTTGAATGTATGCTGCCACACCTTTCTGGCCTGCAGTTTCTGATGAAAAATCAGCTGATAACTTTATGGGGTTTCCCTTATGTTTTATATATTGCTTTTTCTCTCATCACTTTTAATATTTTCTCTTTATCTTTAATTTTTGGTGATTTGCAGTTTGATTACTATGTGTCTCAGCATGTTCATTCTTGGGTTGAGCCATACAGGCTACTCTATGCAGTTCCTGGACTTGGGTGAGTGCTTCCTTTCTCATGTTAGGGAAATTTTTAGCTATTATCTCTTCAAATATCTTCTCCTGCTCTTTGTCTCTCTCTACTCCTTCTGGGACCCCTATAATGTGAATCTTGTTGCATTTGACATTGTCACAGAGGTCCCTTAAACTGTCCTCCTTTTGTTTCATTCGTTTTTCTTTATTCTGTTCTGAGGAAGTGATTTCCACCATTCTATCGTCCAACTCACTTATCTATCCTTCTGACTCAGTTATTCTGCTATTGATTCCTTCTAGCATATTTTTCAGTTCAGTTATTGTGTTGTTCATCACTGGCTGTTTGTTCTTTAGTTCTTCTAGGTCCTTGTTAAACATTTCTTGTATCTTTTTGTTCCATGCCTCCATTCTATTTCCAACATCTTGGATCTTCTTTACTCTCATTACTCTGAATTATTTTTCAGGTAGACTGCCTATTTCATCTTCATTTATTTGGTTCTGGGGGTTTTTACCTTGATCCTTTTTCTGCAACATATTTCTCTGTCATCTCATTTTGTCTAACTTACTGTGGTCATGTTCTCCTTTCTCCAGGCTACAGGACTGTAATTCCTCTTGCTCCTGTTGCCTGCCCCATGGTGGGTGGATTTTGTGCAGGAGCTTGTGTAGGCTTCCTGGTGGAAAAGACAGATGCCTGTGCTCTGGTTGTTGGAGCTTAGTCTTTTCCCTCTGATAGGCAAGGCCACGTCAGTTGGTGTTTTTTGGGGTGTACAACTTTAAACTACCTGTCTGATGATGGTTGGGGCTGTGTTCTTGTCTTGTTGGTTGTTTGGCATATGGTGTCCATCACTGGAACATCCAGGCAGTTGGGTCGGGCTGGGTCTTGGAGTTGAGATGGATATCTCCAGGAGAGCACATGGCAATTAATATTCCATGGGCCTAGGAATTCTCTGGTCATCCAGCAGTCTGGACTTGGTCCTCTCACCCAGGAGGGCCAGGCCTGACTCCTGGCTGCAGAACCAAGAGCCTGCAAGCCATGCTGTATGGTCAGAGAATAAAGAAAGAAAAGAAAACAAAGGAAAAGAAAACAAGCAAAAAAACCCACGACAAATAGCAAAACCCAAAACAAACAGCAACAACACACACAAAAAAAAAAAGAAAAGAAAAGAAGAAATTAAACAAAAACAGACACACCAAATCCAAGACAAGTGATAAGAACAAAACCAAACTAACAGAAAAAAAGCAGACAAAAAAAGAGAGAACAAACAAAATAATTCAAAAATGAGAACAAACAATAAGGACTAAACTAACAAAAATTAAAAAAAAAGAAAAACTAAAATGAAAACAGAAAGCAAACAAACAAAAAAGCAAAGAAAACATAAAATAAACACATAGAAACAATAAAAAACTAAAAAAATGAAAAAAATAAATAGGACAAAGAACAAAAACAAGAAAAAAACACCAAGCAACAAAAAAGTAAAGTAAAAAGTATATATACATTAAAAAAAAATGAGCAAAAATTTTAAAAAGATAAAAAATAATAATAAAAACAACAACACCAACAACTGAACAAAATCAAACAAGAAAAGAATAATTGTAATAAGAATATTTTCCTTGGGTCTCTTCTGTCAGTGTCTTTGCTCTCACAGTGAGCCATAGTCAACCTTACCTCCCCAGGAGGCCCTCAGTACCTCTAAGTAGGTCTGTGGACCTGCTGTGGGCACTGTGGGGCCAGCTCAGACTCTGACTTGGCCCAACACACATGTGTACTTGCCCCTGAAATTTACTGCTTCTAAGGCTAGGCCAGTATCAATTGTGGGAACACTCATTGTCTACTCAGGTATTCCACAGACACTGGATTTACCAAGCTGATCACAGGGATTTAATCTGCAGCTTGTGTAGCTGCATGGAAAGATTTCCATTCCTCTCCCTTTTTTGTGTTGCCTCTGGGGCTCAGCTTTCGTTTTGGCCCCACCTCTGCATGTGTGCCACCCTCAGGCATCTGTTCCCAACACCATTTATTGAAGAGGCTGTCATTTCCATATTGTATATTCTTGCCTCCTTTGTCATAGATTAATTGACCCTCGATATGTGGGTTTACTTCTGGGCTTTCTATTCTGTTCCATTGATCTATGTGTCTTTTTTCATGTTAGTACTGTACTGTTTTGATTTCTATAGGTTTGTAGTGTAGTTTGAAATCAGAGAGTGTGATCCTTCCAGCTTGTTCTTCTTTCTCAAGATTGCTCTGGCTATTGGAGTCTTCTGTGGTTCCATACAAATTTTAGGATGATTTATTCTAATTCTGTGAAAAATGCCCTTGGTAATTTGAATCTATTGATTTCTTTGGGTAGTATGGTTATTTTAACACTTTTAATTCTTCCAATCCATGAGAAATGTATAACTTCCTTTTACTTGTATCTTCAGTTTCTTTCAACAATATCTTCTAGTGTTCAGAATACAGGTCTTTCACTTCCTTGGTTAAATTTATTCCCAGATATTTTATTATTTTTGATGCTATTGTAAATAAGATTATTTTCTTAATTTCTGTTTGGAATATTCTTTCCATCTTCATTTGTTTTAAGGTATTTTTTTACTTCCCCTTTGATTTCTTCATTAACACACTGGTTTTTTAGTAGCATGTGTGGATATGTCCACTTTTATTTTTGTACTTCATTTCTTGTTTCATACCATTGTCATCAAAAATATGCTTAATATGATTTCAATCTTCCTAAATTTATTGAGTCTTTTTTGTCTCCTAACATGCCATCTATCCTGGAGAATGTTCCATGTACAGTTGAAAAGAATGTGTATTCTGCTCATGTTCTGTATATATCTTTTAAATTTATCTGAGCTAATGTGTCAAATAAGGCCACTGTTCTCTTATTGATTTTCTTTCTAAATGATTTATCCATTTATATAAGTGGGTTATTAAAGTCCCCTATTAATTTTTATTACTGTCAGTATCTCCCTGTATGTCTGTTAGTGTTTGTTTTGTATATTTCAGTGCTCTTATTTTGGGTACATAAATATTTAGCAGTATTATATGTTCTTGTTTGACTGACCACTTTATCATTACGTAATGAACTTCATCTTTGTTATAGTCTTTGTTTTAAAATCTGTTTTGTCTGATATGAGTATTACTACCTCAGCTTTCTTTATGTTTCCATTTGCATGTAGTATCTTTTTTCCATCTCTCTACTTTCAGTCTGTGTATGTTTAGATCTGAAATAAGTCTCATGTAGGCAGCATATTAATATATCTTGTTTTGTATTCATTTAGTCACTCTATGTCTTTTGATAATTTAGTCCATTTACACTAAAGTAATTATTGATAGGTATGTACTTATTATCATGTTGTTCACTGTTTTCTGGATGTTTTTGTAGGTCCTTTCTGTTCTCTTCTTTTCTCTTTCTTTTTTCCCTTGTTTGATATTTTTTTCAGTGTTATATTTAGATTCCTTTTGCATTATCTTTCGTGTATCTACTCTATGTTTTTGCTATGTAGTTACCATGAGGTTCACATGTAATATTCTATAATTATAGCAGTCTACTTCAAGTTGGTAGGAACTAAAACTTAAGTGCATTCTTAAAACTCTACATTTTCACTCCCTACCTCCACCTTTTATTGATGTCATATTTTACATATTTTTTTTAATTTTGTGCATCCCTTACTAATTATTTTATTTACAGTTAATTTTACTAGTTTTGTCTGTTAACCTTCATACTAGCTTTATGAGTGGTTGATCCACTGCCTTTACTATATATTTGCCATTACTCATGACTCTTCTCATTCATATATTTTATTTCTAGTTATGGCCTTTACTTTTTAGCTTAAACAAGTCCATTTGGTCTTTACCAACTTCATCTATGGTAGATAGACCCTTCTTCAGAGCCCAACTTATTTTCATCTATCAACCTGCAACTCTTACTGAACATTTACAAATGGACATACATTTGTAAAAAAA
>NW_006777801.1:0-7054 GCF_000442215.2 Lipotes vexillifer
TGCTCTGTAAATAGTTGTAATTTTGGTGTGCCCATGGGAGGAGGTGAGCTCAGGGTCTTCCTATTCTGCCATCTTGGCTACTCCTTCTCTACTCTATGGTTTAAAAAACGCACACTGGAAATTATATTAGTCTTGATAAGGAATAGGGCTGTGTCTTTGAACTCTAAATGATTTGGGCTAAGCATGGTTTTAGGGGTATGGTGTGGTGTAATGCATTTGTAACATGGATGGTTTAGGTTCTGTAAAAATTGTTTCTACTGCATTTGTTTTGAAGTAGGCAACAATGTAGTCTACCAGTTTGATGAGAGTAATAGTCCAAACTGTCTCTCTGGATGTACCTCTTGCATGATTCTGGAGAATCCATGCCAATTAGAGATTGCCTTATTTTTAGATAAAAATACGTCTTCAAGTTCATGAACCAGAGGAATAGGGTTCTTCTATACAATGGAGTTATCTGCTGGGGACTTTCATTCTTAGGAATCATTTGAGAGAAATCCTGATGACAGTTTTGAAATTAAATAAAAAGCCTGCCTTGTTCCTGCTTCTGCCTCAGACCAAGAAAATGGGTTTGATCAGGGTCTGTTTGAATGTTACACCTCTTGTTTATTCTACTTTGGAAGGTCACTTTAAATTACTTCCTCACAAAAGTAAAATCTTTTAGTTTATTTTTGCTTTGGTCTACATTTATTCTTAAATTTTATTGACCATTTATCCTTAGAATTTATTTATTTATTCTTCTACATTCTTTCAGTTAACCTTTATTGATAATGCAGTTTTCTTGCTTTTTTATCTTGTATATAAATACTTTATGTTATTAAAAATTCTTCTTCATTGTTATTTGCTATTCTAATTTTTATTTTATTTTTTCACATTATATTTATTTTTCTATTGTTTACTTTGCACTTTTATCTTGGTTTATATCTTTTGATTTTACCATTTATTTTTCTAGTAGACTTTCTTAGCTAATTGTACTTACTTAATTTTAATAGTTTCTTTGATAATTAAGCAGAAAATGAAAAGTAGGGACTTCTTTTCTTTCATTCCACATTTGGCACTGCACTGACAATATAAAATTATTGTTTTGTCTAATTGCCCATTGTATTCAGCCTAACAACTAATCAGTCTAACTCAGTATGTATTTGTAGTCTCACTTTTTAGATTCAGTTCTCAAAAAATATCTATTTGAAGTCATTGAGCACTTGGAAGTTAAAAAATATTATGCAGCCCAAAATAAGATTTTCTTTAAATAATCATTTTTGGTATAGTGCTGGTTTACTTGGTACTTTACTTAGTCAAGCTGAAAAAAAAAATTCAGTTCTGGAAATATTTTAACATATGGAGTCACCTGAATAATTTGAGCTTATCATAAAAATCTGTTTTCCTTAAAATAAACGTTGTTTATGGGATTGTGCACTAGCACTTTCAAGTAGGAAAAAATGGTTGCACTGTTGTCAAAATTATAATATTTAAGGATTTCCCACAAGAATAATATTATTTTTCACACAGCCCTGAAAACTATGTAGATAGCTTTTAATGGAGGTATTGAAGAATGGCTTAAGGACAAATTTTTAAAAATAAGGACCAGCTCAACAAGTTGTCTCATCTGTCTGTTATACATTCAACATCATGTTAAGGAGGAGGAGGAAGAGGAGGAGGAGAAAAGAGAGGTAGGAAGAAGAAAGTGAAAAGGAAAGAAAGAAAAAAAGGAAGGAAGGAAGGGAAGGAGGAAGGAAGGGATAGGTAATGTAAATTGCTCTACAGAGAACAATTTACTTTCCATAGAAAGGCCTATTGTTGGACAATTTTATATATTAGAAAATTTTTCCTTTAATGAGCTAAAACCAGTTTTCTTATAACTTTGATCCTAACTCTGTCCCTTAGAAGTGCAGATTGTTTAAACTGTTTTGTAAATGAAAGCCCATCAAATATTTCTTAGAGTTCCAAAAAGTTCTACTGCACAGGAGTTTTGTAAACAACTTTATTGAGGTATAATTGATATACAAAAGAAACCAGACACACTTCCTGATTTCAAAATATATTACAAAACTACAGTAATTAAAACAGTATGGTACTGGCATAAAGATAGACATATAGACTGATGGGACAGAATAGAGAGGCCTCCAAATAAATATATGTGCCATATATGGTAAACTGATCTCTGACAAGGGTGCCAAGAATACACAATGCAGAAAGGATAGCCTTTTCAGCAAATAGTGTTGGGAAAGCTGGATATGCATATGCAAAAGAATGAAATTGGATCCTTATCTTATACCATACAAAAATAAACTCAAAATGGCTTAAAGATTTAAATGTAAAACCTGAACTGTACAACTCCTGGAAGAAAACGGGGAAAGCTTCTTGATATTGGTCTTGGCAATGATTTTTTGGGATATGGCATCAAAGCACAGGCAACAAAAGCAAAAGAAGACAAGTGGGAATTCACAGGAGTTTTAATGTTCCTTTAGTCCAACAGGTGAAAAAAATTGAAAAAATGGTGGGTCTTGTTCAGGGTAACCCAGTTCCTGAAAGATCTGGGAGCAAGAATATAGTTCGCCTGATGCTCTTTTTATTCTATTACCAAGAAGTCCTGGATAAGTGAGGTGTTATCCTGTTCTCATAAGTCATATTAACTGAAGATTTTTGTGTAGTAGTATATATTAACTAAAGTCACAGAAGAAAGTGAACATAAAGAATCAACATAAATAGCTCAAAGTTACTATATAATGGTAGGGAATAGAAAAAAGTAAAAATATATAACAATGTAAAATAAAGAGAATTGAATTCTAATTTCAGTTTTACCACCTAAAATCAGCTTAACATTTAATATTAGCATGTCACTTTATGTTTAGGTAGCCATGTTTCCTGAGTTGCTGTACCTTATGAAATTGTAAATCATAGATTTCTCCTTTGATACTCAACTCATAAAGAGCTATGAATCAATTCAGATATAATTTTGAACCAACATGACTATTAACCTTGGTGTTTTAGTAAATTAGTACTGTATATCTGGATACTCTATTCCCTTAGTAGTAAGATAAAAGTGTCCTAATCCAAGTTAGTGATGTCTCTGTTCTAAGATTTTTAGACCATAAGGTTCTAACATTCTGTGATATGTATATGCAGTCTGGATATAGTCTGGCAAATAAATAAGACTTTAACATGCTTGAATGGTAAGACCACATTCTCTATTTCTCTTTGTATTCAGTATTTCCCATAGTTCTTAAACTTATGAACAAAGTGATTAATAAGCAATGTTAGTTGTCTACAGAAAGATAAAATAATTGAACTGAGGAAAATGGGTATTTTACAAATATTTGGTAATGTTTCCTGAAAAATTAACAAACACTGAAACAGAGCCAAATATTTTGCTTGAATTGTCACGGAGTTATTTGATATTTTACTAGTTTCATTCATTCAACCAGCCTTTATTAAATATCCTGTTTTGGTGAACATAGAGATAGATTCACTGCCCCAGTCCCGTTCAAGAAAGGACTTATTGGCCCAGCTGTAAACTCATGGGGTTTATCTCACCCCAACTCATGGGGTTTATCTCTCACCTGAGAGTCACAGGACCAGATTCTCATCCTCCCTGGAGCAGCCCACATCCAATGATAGATTGTGGTGGGGTAGAAAGTCTCAACCAGTTAATAGACAGTGGTGTGTGTTAGGCAGGACAGGTGGTGGTGGTGGTGTAGACCTGGGAGAAATCAGTTGTCTTAATTTGAGTCGTGTCTGTTTTGAGGGAAGTTATTTGTTGCAGTTGAGTAATTACCATGTAGTTAATTCCACATTATTTCTTCCTCAGAATAAAAACAATTACTGTTGTGCCATGAATACTTTAATGTAACTAAATCATTAGTCTATATGACAGATTTATGACTTATATTCAACCATTGTACTTTTTAAAAAATGTTCATTTATTTATTTATTTATTTATTATTTTTGGCTGTGTCAGGTCTTAGTTGCAGCGTGCGGGCTCTTCGTTGTGGTGTGCAGGCTTCTCTCTAGTTGTAGAGCGCAGGCTTAGTTGCCCTGTGGCCTGTGGGATCTTAGTTCCCTGACCAGGGTTTGAACCTATGTCCATTGCATTGGAAGGCAGATTCTTAACCACTGGACGACCAGGGAAGTCCCTCAACCATTGTACTTTAATTTCTAGACTTTGCTGACAGATAAGCTCTCCCTTCTGATTCTGTTATTCACTTTAGTTCTGAACCGCAGGTGTCTGCTCAAATGGTCACCCATATACAGCTTTGTTGCCATTATCTCTCCCAGCAATTCTCTTCTACCCAGCTAACTGTGTTATCTACTAAACTTAGAAGTTTTGTTTTAGTAATAAATGAGGAAATAAAAATGTATCTAACTGACCAAACAAAAGGATATTCTGGGATTATCTGGAGAGAAGAAATAGAAGATAACCTCTAAAATAGATGTTCTAAGAGCAGTGTAGCAGTTATCTATTGCTGTTTAACAAACCATCCAAAAAGTTAAAACAACAATCAGTTATTTAGCATGTGAAACTGCAATTTGGGCAGAGCTCAGTGAGGATAGCTTGTCTCTGCTCCACAATATTTGGGACCTCAGTTGGGAAAATGCAAAAGCTGGGTGTGACTGAATGGCTGGGGGCTAGAATCATCTGAAGGCTCAGCCATTCACACATCTGACAGTTGATGCTGTCAGCTGGGATCTTAGCTGGGACTGTTAACAGGAACACCTACATGTAACCTTTCCTCAAAAAGCCTGGGATTCTCAAAGCATGGCAACTAAATTCCATGAGAAATCACCCCAAGAGAACCAGCCTTAAGCTGTATTGCTTTGTGTCATTTATCCTTGGAAGTTTCACAGTTAGACTTCTGTGTCACTCAGGTATACGTGGAGAGAATACAAAGCCTACTTCTCCATAGGAGGAGTGTCAAAGTTATAGAATCATAAGAGCATGTAAGTTGGGAGACTGTGTTGCAGGCATTTCTGAAAAATACACTGATAGAAAATGTGGTTCTAATCTTATTAGGTAATAAATAAATGAAGCATTATATTAAGGATTTCATTATCTGGTTATGACTTTATTAAAATAATTAGCTTAATGTTATTACTAAAATCTTATGAAAAGGATAAGATGTCAGATTTTCATCAAAATAGTTTGGTGTGGGGAGATGGAGTGGCAGTATAGATGAAATAAGATTGTGCATGAGTTGATTTTTTTAAAATTAATTTTTACTGGAGTACAGTTGATTTACAATATTGTGTTAGTTTCTACTGTACAGCAAAGTGAATCAGTTATACATACAGATATATCCACTCTTTTTTAGATTCTTTTCCCATATAGTTCATTAACAGAGTATTGAGTAGAGTTCCCTGTACTATACAGTAGATCCTTATTAGTTACCTATTTTATATATAGTATGTATATGTCAATCCCAAATATCATATGGTCTCACTTATATGTGGAATCTAAAAAAATGATACCAATGAACTTATTTACAAAACAGAAATAGAGTCACAGACATAGAAAACAAACTTATGGTTACCAAGGGGAAAAGGGAGGGGGATAAACTGGAAGCATGAGTTGATTGTTGTAGCTGGTTGAGGCATACACAGTTGTTCACTCAACTACTTTGTCTGCTTTTACATGTGTTTGAAATTTTCCATAATAAAAAGTTTAAATAGTCATGACAAGCTATTATTACATGTGATGATATTTCTTATATGCATTTTTTTCTTTTCTTTGTGTTTTCTCTATTTTGTAACACATTTTATGTTTTAAAAAATCTAGTAGACATCTAATTCTGGGAAAATGAAATAAAAATACTTTTTCTTATTCCTCCCACTAAGTACAACTATAGCCCCTGGACATTATATATAAAACAAACACAGATGGAGAAAAGGCAGACAGTTGAGGAAATTTGGGACCCAAGGAACGACACAGTGATGAGTTCCCTAGGTTTTCTTTTTGACTCATGTATCCCAGAATGGGTAGTGTAGAAGATGGCAGTCAGAAAATGCCAGTGGGTACAACCACCCACCCCTCCAAAAAAATCAGCCCAACAAAGCCTTCTAGCACTAACCTAGAATAGAAAGGAATAGAAGGAATAGAAAATGGGCAGCTTAGCCAAGTTAGAGCTTTTAGAAAATAACCACTGTACTCCAGCCTACATATCAGAAAAAAACTGTGGTCTTATCCCTACCCAGATCAGTAAAAGCCAAGTGGGGAACCTAGACTTCCACACTCACCAGGCTGTAGAAAGACTCCAAACCACACTTTCCCTGCCCCTGGGGTGGTGTTATTAAAGGCTGAGTGGGGAGCAAGACTCTAATCCTCACAGAGCGCTAACAAGTCTCAACCCCAAGGTGTCAGTGGAGACCACTTGGGGAGCCTGGACGTCCACCTTCACCTCCAAGTAACAGTGTCTCCTCTCCCTCCCTTCCCTGGGTTGATGTCAGAGGGGGCCCAGTGATGAGGATTGACCTGTCCCTGTCCTTGCCTCTGTTTCTTAGCACTCTGGTCATACCCCAAACCTTGATATTGTCAATTCTGTAACCTGTCCTTACATTCAATTTCATATATTCTATTCTCAGACCACCAGAGAATAGAGTAGACCACTCCTCTCAACCCTTCTAGAAGGAAAACCCCAGATATCCTTTGCCCTACCAGTGCCTTCAAGTTATTGATTCAAACACTTTCATCTCTTTGACATTCTTTCTTCTTGCTCATCCAGCTTGTATTTCATGGCCAATCATTATAATCCCTTCTTTGCCTATAGCTTTAATTCTTTTGTTCCTCTCAACTTTGTTTTGCTTGTTTGGTAAAACAACAACATGGGTTAAAAAGAACTCTCTGCCTATTCATGCCTTGCTCCACACAGCTGAATGTGAGTGGAAAAAACATGCCTGATTGGTTATCATTTAAATTCATGACCATGAACCTAATGACAGAAAGGACATTCATAAATGCTGCCTGCCTGGCAGTAATGCTACATTTCTCTAGTTCATACTTTCTCAGTGGGGGTGATATTGCTCCAGGCAACAAAATTTTTTTTTTTTTTTTTTTTTTTCACGG
>NW_006777801.1:7264-11697 GCF_000442215.2 Lipotes vexillifer
TCGGCAGGCGGACTCTCAACCACTGCGCCACCAGGGAAGCCCCCAGGCAACAAAATTTGATTCTGCGAGGGGAGGAGTATGAAAATGAAGGAAAAGATTTAAGAAACACTGCTCTTGTCCATTCACTTTGACATTTTTCTGGAGGTACTTCTGACCTCTCTCCCCATTCTTCCAAATAAGCACTTGCCTTAGGGCTCTTTCATTGGCTATTCTTTCCTACCTGGCGTGCTTGCCCCCAGATATTCACATGACTCACTCCTGTTTAAATCATCCTATTTAAAACTGCAATCTGTAACTTTTTCCTCAGCACTTTTCATCCCTCTTGCTTTGCTCTATTTTTTTCCATAGCCCTGATCACTCTAATATAGTCTATAATTTGCTGATGTGTCATGATTATTTATTGTTCATCTTTTTCTAAAATATAAACTTTAGGAGAAAGAGAATTTTTATTTGTCTGTTTTCAGTGATTTATCTCAAATACTCAGAATAGTGCCTGGCATAGGAGATTCTCAGTGACTGAATAAATGATTTTCTACCCAAATCTGTATCTATTCCTGTATCTAATCCAGGGTTCTCCAGAGAAACAGAGCCAATAGAATGTGTGTGTATATAGGGATGTAGATAGGAAGATAAAGATATTTATTTTGAGGAATTGGCTTACCCAGTTGTGGAGGCTGGCAACTCCAAAATCTGCAGGGTAGACAGGCTGACTGAAGACCCAGAGAAGAGTATACATTGCAATTCGAGTCTGAAGGCCACTGTCTAGAATAATTCCCTCTTCCCGGACCTTTAACTGATTGGATGATTGGATGAGGCCCAAACACATTATGGTATGTAATCTGCTTTACTCAAATATTTCAATGTTAATTCCATCTAAAAATATCTTCACAGCAACATCCAGACGTATTTGATCAAAATCTGACTACTGTGGCTTAGTCTACTTGACACATGAAATTAACCATCATATCTTTTTCTCTGTTTCTTTTCTCAGTTAACAATATGATTTTCTATTCATGTATCCTTGGCCCCTTCCATTTCTTCAAATCTACTTATTTTACCAAGTCCATGCATTTTACTTGGATGTATATGCCATATACTAAAGGCATAGATTGTAAAACCTGTGGATTTTGCCCCTATTCCTGAAATAATTCTTTACCACACATTTTCTTTGCTATTCTATTAGTTCACATTCACATCCTTTCCTTCCTGGATTGTCGTGAGTTTCCTAATGGTCTTCCCACTTCCAGATTCTCTCCTTTCATAGTTACAAAAAGTAATTCTCTAAACAAAATATATATATATATATATATATATATATATATAATCTTTGTACTTCCCAGCTGAACTCTTTCAATGGATTTCTAATACATACAGAATAAAGGCCAAGATCCATAGCATAATATATGAGGTACCTTATGAAGAGAAATGTTCTCTATTTTTTATTGTCATCTCTTTGTTCCTTTGAAAGACACAAATGTGTATTACCCAGATCCCCATTCAAGGAAGAGTTTGTTGACGACATGGCTAGGGATGCTGTCAGCTCCTTCAGGATTTACCTCAGCTGCAGAAAATACTCTTGCCCAAGGATATACCCTTCCCACAGTGGCCCTTATCCAATGAATAATTGCAGTGGGAGTATAAAAGCCTAGACTTTTCAGCCAAAGCTTCCCGTGGGTCTGGTCAAAACTTTGAGGTTCAACTTTTCTACCCAATCCTCATTCCTACTTCTCTCATCTATAGGTATTGATGCCTAACAAATACCCTGTATGCCAAACTTCATCTCAGCCTCTGTTTTCCACAATAATTCCATCTACACCTAACTATAATACATTCTGGATTCCAGAATCTGGCATGCTGTGTTCTTTCATACTCCTGTGTTTTTAAGTACATTGTTTTATCTGCTTGATCTGCTCAACCTATCTCCTTCTCTCTTTTTTTTTTTTTTTTTTTTTTTTTGCGGCACGCTGGCCTCTCACTGTTGTGGCCTTTCCCTTTGCGGAGCACAGGCTCCGGATGCGCAGGCTCAGCGGCCATGGCTCACGGGCCCAGCCGCTCCGCAGCATGTGGGATCTTCCTGGACCGAGGCATGAACCCGTGTCCCCTGCATCGGCAGGCGGACTCTCAACCACTGCACTACCAAGGGAAGCCCCTCCTTCTCTTTTGAAAACTCAACTTGTTTAAGATTGAGTTCATCTGCTATATCCTCTGATCAGCCTTCCTTGGCCCCTTCAAGCTCAATTACACTTTCCTTTGTATTCCAATGACACTTGGTTTATACCTTTATTATCACCTAATAAAATATACTGTGATTAGTCAGGACTCTTTCATTTGCAGAAGACAGAGACTCTGTTCAGTCTGACTTAAACAAAAACGGTATTCTGTTGGCCATACAGAACCAAAAAGTCGATGGATGGTGCCAATTCCAGGTTTGGCTAAAAGCAAGGACTCAAGACAAAGTCATCAAGATACCAAATCTCTTTCTACCCATAGAACAAGCTGTCTCCATATGAATGCAAAATAGCTGCTTGTAGCCAAGACTTAAAAGACTTACTCATGCCAGCTTTCTTTCTCAGTGGAAAGAAAAACATTTTTTATTTAATCACTTTGACATGCATACTCTAGGGAAGACTCAGATAGGTCCAGCTTGGGTCATTTGCCCATCCTTCAACAAATTATTGTGAACAGAGTCAGGATATAGCAGATTTTCTAGACCTAAAGATCAGGAACTGCTCTAACCAGACCACGTGGAATGTGTCCCCCAGAGGAAATATGGTTACTATTAGCTGAGGAAGGAGAGGGGTTAGTGGATGGGCAAAAATAGCACATATTTGCTATGTACTGTGATAGTTGGCCAAAAGTTAGAGATAAAATTCAAGTGGGCTGATTTTATGATTCTCAGTTTTCAAGTCATTCACGTCCATTGATATATAAGATAGATTTCAAGTGGCTTGAAATGAAACTGAGGGAGAAAAAATTGAAGCACCATCAGGTCAGTGATAACAAGACAAATATTTCACTCTTTGAAATAATGCAGTTTGCATCTTGCAGAGCTCTACTGAATGTAAACAAAGAAAAGAGAATAAATTTTAAATACATAAATCACCTGATATCAGGCTTCCCTCTTGATTCACTGGCAGAGCAGTTTGGCATATAGCATACAGAGGGCTAAATATTAGAAAGAAATGGTGCAAGAACGGATACAAAATTAGAGAAAGGAATGCATGAAAGACAATTATGTAAGATTCAATTCGCTTATCTAATAAAAGTAATAACCACTTAACTAATATTTATGTGACTGCTGATTAGGGTACACTTTAGCCAGAATGTTAATTAACATACTCTCTCTTGAGACGTGGATATATATATGTATTATATATTTCATATACATAATATATATATTATATATACCATAATATATATAATATATATATAATGAAACAGAAAATAATACTAGGAAGACAAGGTCAAACTAATATTTAATCCTATAAAACTCCATGCACTGGCTACAACAGAAACACAAATTAAGACTCACAGACTCCTATAAGCCTAGGAAAAAAGAGAAATGGAATTCATTATACCATTCCAAGTGCCCAGTTATTCAGAAGAAGCATAAGTATTTATGACATTATCACAAGAACAAATTACCTTGTCATTAGAAAGCGCCTGTATGACATAGTAGTCAGCGTCCTCAGTGACAGCATCCTTAAACATTCCGTATAATAGCAAAATGGCTTCCTGCAGCACAGGACTAACTCCATGCTGGATAGGCTGACAACATCATGACAAAATTTAAATCAGTGAAAGCAATTAAATGGCATCACAGAATGCTGTAATGTGCATAGCTGAAGAATGGATAAATGTACCTGTGGTCTGTTCAACAGTGTGATATAATTGGGGCAAAAGATCTAAGTGAAATAAATCCTCTCAAGTTATGTCTTCTTAAGGGGTGTCTGTAACAAGATGGCTTTTTCTTCTTAGTGGAACTTAGATCAACTTTCCTTACACAGGACCATCCAAAAGAAGCAACCCTATAACAAAATCTACTCTCTGTGGGACTTCCCTGGCAGTCCAGTGGTTAAGACTTCGCCTTCCAATGAAGGGGGTGCAGGTTCAATCCCTGGTCAGGGAGCTAAGATCCCACATACCTCATGGCCAAAAAAACAGAACTTAAAACAGAAGCAATATTGTAACAAATTCAATAAAGACTTTTAAAAAATGGTCTACATCAAAAAACTTTTTAAAAAAATCTACTCTGTTACTTGAGCACTGTCAGGTAACTCTGTCTACTCTCTATGTCTTGACTACAAAAAAGACAATTTTTTTAAAGGAAGAAAATAGCACATAGTAACTTCAACATCTGTTTTCTTTTTCTAATAGAATAAGTTAAAAAGGCAAATATCAAAATAATCACTAGCTTCAAAGCAGGAATGAGA
>NW_006777801.1:11707-62673 GCF_000442215.2 Lipotes vexillifer
ACAGTTTGTCTGGCACTTGCATGGCCCAATTGCAACAGATGCTGGATGCAACCTCTTGTACTGGGGCAGGGTTCTGGGTGCTAGGGCCTTCTACTGTGAAGGGCATTCACCTTTTAGTTATGAGGTCATAGAAGGGGGCAGGTGTGAAAGGAAAGGAAGGGAGCATCTGGGGGACGCAGAGTAGCGGCTATTTCCCAGTGAATATCTGTGTATTTAATATTTTAACACTTCTGACTCTCTGGCAGTACAAGATGCTCCAGGCATTATCTTATGTGCTCCAGTTCTAAAATCAGCCATTTATCCAAGGAGTCAGTGTTAAAATATTAAATTACTAGTCAGCTAATGATTTGACATGGATCCTGAAATACCTGGAATCAATAAGTCTTGCAAGGCGTTGTCGAGGGTCTCTGCGTACGTGTTTGAGCATGCGGTCAACAGTCAGGCAGGCAGTTGAAAACTCTGCCATAGCCTTCACATCCTGCTTTTTCAGAGCCTCAAGTTCAGCCAGAAGTGAGAGTTAGGTCTTCTAGTTTCCCCAGAATATGTCAGAGTTCTTTTAAAGGCCCATATGGACAGCTCATTGTACTTCTCCTTTTTGGTTAGCCTTTTAAAAATTTCCCCAACTGTTATCTACCACCCCAGACAGTAGCAATGTTAAATAATTTTTACCAATTATTTTCAACAGATGCCCCAGGGCTGCTGCATTAGGAAAGTTCCAAGTCCAGCCCGATAAAGACAACCTTTGAAAGAGGGTTCTCCTAGGGAATGATCAGATAGGTCAAATAATAACTATTCTCTGGAAATACGGCTTTCAAAGAGCTCAGACTCCATGTTTCCCCTTCCAGTGGCTGCCAGGCTACTGATTTTTATTGTGATTTCAAAGTTTTGGTTTTCCAAGATACCTCTGAGTTGTGGAGGGCAAGATAGTTTAAGGGAAATTAAAATGACCAATATCTAGGTTTTATTTTTAAAATAAATATTCTCAGGTTCCATCAAGACTTTGATTAATTTCCAGAATTCTGAATATGTTGGTTCTGATAATGTTGGCCAGTGATCTCATGGCTTTTATGGGGTAGAAAATTTTTGAACTCTTTACTAATCCCGGTGATATTACCCCAAAAAGTTCATTTAAACAAAATATTTTAACATTTGTTTGGCCATGAAGTATTTTACAGCTGAATATCAGTCTGCCTTCTAAGCACAGTTGGCATGGTTCACCAACTGTGAACTACCAATTTAAGTATTAAGTTTTCTCCGTACCTAGAAAAGAGATTAATAACTTTCTTTTAACTCTAGTGTTGCCTGGAGATCTTCAGCTGATTTCTGGCCCAAAGCCATGAAGATGGAAGGTGTTAATTTTTTCCCTAACATGTCTCAGTTACTGTGTAAGATCCAGCTGCTTTTACTTTCTGCTGAGATTACCCCTGACCCACTAGCCAGAGCATCAAGCAGAGTTTCTGTTGCTATCTCTCTACCGCATAGAACACTGGCTTCGTAATATAGAGCCCCTATCCTGATTTAGTACTAAATCACTTGCTCAAACCCATTTTCAAATAATCTCTCCACATTAAAAAAGGAATCTTTAAAGAGGCCACTCTGTGTAAAAATTTTTTTTAAATCCTTCAGACAAAAAGAACTGTATCAAAGATGACTGTACATATTTTGCCATTGTAACTTTAGCAGCTTTTAAGCAGGAAAATGAGAAACTAAGAGAACAAGCACGAAAGTTGCAGCAACTACTTAAAGCAGTGCATCTCAAACCTGGTAATGTCTTAGAATATTCTAGAGAGTCGAATATTCATACCTAGTCTCCTCCTCCCCTAGCTATTATGTCAGAATCTCTGGAATAGGAACCAGGCTTTTGTATTATTGAAAGATTCCTTCCCAGGTGATTATGAAATGCAGTCGGGAAAAATACCACTGGCATAAAGGATGTACTGAAGCACCCTGCTACCCCATGTGTCCTTACAAAAATTTCTGGAAAACTCCAGCACTGGAAGTTCTCCTGCCCTTGCAGGAGATCCTTTCCTGGAGTATGGGAAGGAAGGGGTACGTTGTAGCAAATGGCCATAGAAACTCCAGGTTTGCAGGCTGAACTAGAAAAAAAAAAAGTAAAACAAAACAACAAAAAACCAAAAACAAACCACGCTCTGAATATCTCTGCGTAATACGTAAAGCCATTAGGCACTGGGTTAGAAGGCAGAGTCCTGGGTTCTATTCAGCAACTAACACCTAATGAGTGCCTACCTGTGCCAGTCTCTAACCTGTATTAACTGGCTTGGGTAAGTTATTTAACTAGATCTTGAGTAAGTTATTCATAATTTCTAGACATGGGATTCTTCTAGTAGCCCATGGCAGAGTTTTTAACTTATGAGTATTTTTCAAAGTTCTTCAGAAGGTTTATTCCATTTTTCTGTAATTATGTACTTCCTACTTTGGGGGGTTCAAATATAATTTCCTTTATAAAAAGGTGATGCTAGAAATAATAAGGTTTTTTAAAAATGCTCTCAGTTAACAAATTAAAAATCTGGAAGTATTTTATTGGTGCTCCCTTTGGGAAAATAAGTTATAGTTGTCTGTAAAGTTTGAAAGTCTGGAAAAATTTGAAACCACTCATTTGGAAAATAATGTCTGTATTTGATGACTAGCTTAAGGAACAGTAATTCAAATTACTCCAACACCAGTGTTTGTAAAATATTGTGTTTTAAAATGTGAAATGTCAGATGACTTTATTTTTCCCACCATTGCTTATAGAGCAGGCCCATTTAGGATTTCCCTTGAATTTTTTAACTAAAATTTAATTTAATTTTACTTTATTTTAAATTGAAGTTAACACTAGAGCTTACTGAAAGAATAACAGTCTTAGCTGGCACTGCTAATTATAAATTTAATTTGTTTGCAAAAGATTTTTGCCTCTTAGGACTAAGCAAATGAATAATAATTAATCATTTTCTTTGGAAAATTCTGGCTCTTCAACTGCAAATCTTATATTGGTGAGCTGGTAACTTTTATCCTGTATCATTAACAATCATTTGGAAGCATTATAGTCATTTTGGTAATTGGAACATAGTACTCCAGTCATGTCAATGTAATCCCTGTATGAGGAAATCACCAAAATGTTTAAAGAACAGACCCCTGGCTTGATGTGGGAGTGACTGAATCTTTTTTTTTTTAAATTATTATTATTCTTTGTCTATACTGTTTTCTCTAAGGGAGCCTATTTTAGAGTGAAAGATCCAGGCTTCAAAGACCTTGGAAGATACAGTGTTTCCAAGAGTAATACCAAAGTTTTTTTCCTAATTCCTTTCTACTCTGTGTGCCATTCTTATCAAAGAATCAAAACACTGTCCTGTGGATTCTGTGTGTGTGTGTGTAGTGTGTTGTGTGTGTGTATGTGTATATATATATATATATATATATGTGTGTATATATATATATATATACACATACACACACACACACACACACACACACACACACACACACACACACACAAAACTGGACAAATAAAACCCCAAACTTCAAGGCTTAATCATGAAATTATCTGAGTGGAGAGTCAGGAGATTAAAAAAAATTTTCCCTAAATAGCATCTGGCACAGAATAGGTGCTCAATCAATATGGTTGGAAAAAAATGCAAAAGTAGTTGGCAGATAATTAGATAGGTACCCAGTGCCTTTTTACTCTTTTTTGCTTCATAAAAACTTCAAAATCAGCTTTCCAGTCTTTCAAGAAAGGTCCATTTGTATGCCAGATGAACCAGTTATCAAACCTTTCTATTGAGTTTTTCATATTTACTCAGAGGACACAATTGTGGCGATAAAGGTACAAAAAGGAACCACCAATACCTACCAAATAATAGAAGCTCTGGCCAAGTCCATACAAATGCCCTTATCAGAGATAACAGTGTTAAAAATGGTAAATATCATGCCCAAGGTCTCCTGATTTCTAATACAGAGCAAATATTTGGATCGTAAATCCTGTCCCTCAGCTTGTGCATTATATTTTGTCATTTGGGCAGCTAGGTGAGCAAATCAAATTATGTGTTTTGAGGGTCAACCTTTTGAGAGATAGTCAGACTTTTATCGGTAAGCACATAGATTTTCAGGGTCAGATGCACCTGACTTCAATGTCTTGTTTCTAACTACTAGCTGTGCGTCTTTGGTTATGTTATTCACACTATCTGAATTGCAGTTTTTTTCATCTGTAAATAAGAATATCTGCTATTCAAGACTGCTGTAATTAGCTGAGTTACTTATATGTGTTTCCTGTCATATCAAATACACTTAGAGTTAGTTATTTCCACTTTTTCTCATCAATGGCAATCTTGACAATAAATAATTCATTGTAATAATGAAGTCATGATTTACTGAATGAAAAAAACCAATAACTGTGGGAGAATGGGGCATTTGCTGTACTTATGGCAAAATGTAAAACAGTTGTTATTTTCAAACTTGACAGCAAATATTTTATAACAATGATGAGTCTCGCATTCAATCTATCAGCATGTTCTGTATATTCTACCCACAAAATGTATTCCAGATCTCTCCACTTTCCTCTGTACTCTCTAATAGAGCACTAGACCAAATAACCATAGTCTCTCACTTGGAACATCCTAATTGTAGCATCCTACCTGGTTTCCTTTCTTCCACTCTTGCCTACTTTGAAATCTGTTCTTCAACACAATATCCACAATGCTGTTTGCAAGCCATAAATCAGTTATCTGACACAGAATTTTCACTGTACTTAGAATAAAATTCCAACTTTTTGCCATGGCAATAGCAGAGCCTTACATGATCTGCCTTCTCTTTCATTCTCTGTCTTCATCTTTATTCATTTTCTGGGGCTGCCAAAACAAATGACCACAAACTTGGTGGTTGAAAACAACAGAAATATATTCTCTTACAATTCTGAAGGCTACATGTCCAAATCAAGATATCAGCAAGGCCACACTCCATCTGAAGGCTCTAGGAAGAGTCCTTTCTTGCATCTTTCATATCTTGTGACCCTACCCATTCCTTGGCTTGTGGCAACATAACTCCAGTCTTTGCCTACCTCCATCTTCATGTGGCCTTTTTCTGTGTGTGTATGTGTGTGTGTCCTTTTCTGTCTTTTATAAGTTCACTCTCATGGATTTTGGGACCATTCTAATTCAGTATGGTCTCTTTTCAATCTTTAATTATATCTGCACATTCTGAGACTACAGGTAGACCTGAGTTTGGTGGGGAGGGACTATTCAGTCCACTACAATCTTGTGGCATGCTCCCTTTCAGTCATTACATTCTAGCCACCTTGACCTACCCACCTCAGTCATTCCCTAGGGCTTCTGTATTTCCCCTTTCCTCCTCCTGGAGCATCTTTCTCCTCCCTGAATTTTGCATGACTAGCACCTTATTATTCAGCTTAAATATCACCCCTTGCCCTTAACTATTTAAATAATAGCCACGAGTTAGTAATAACTCCTCACAAGTCACTTGTTGCTCCATCACCCTGTTTTATTTGCTTTGTTAAAATTTTGACTTTCTGAAATTATCTTTTTTTGTATTAATTATTTTACTTGCTTGTTTTTATTCTTACACCCTTCCATTCCAATAGAATATAAAATCCATGAGAACACAAACTATAACCATGTCTTTAACTATTGTATCTCCTGTACATATCTCATTAATAGGACCTTAGTAACATTCAATAAATATTTGTTGAAGGAATGAGTGACCAAGTAGAAGAAAGAGTCTGAATTGGGGGTTAGTTGACTTAGATCCTAGTCCTTTGCCACTAACTAGCTATGTGACCTTGGGTGCCACAACTAACCTCTTGGTTTATGTTTCTCCATTTATCAGTGAGGGGGTTGATTGCTGAGTAATTTTTCTGTCTAGAAGACTCTTTTACTTCAGCTTCCAATAGGTTCTAGACCACGTTTTTGTCAAAGAGACAAAATTTGTAAATAAAAACATTCATTATACTCTTGAATAAAGCCTTGTACTATGGCTAAATTAGTGAATTAATTGGAAAGTTCTACGTTTCAATACAATTTTGGGAAAACAATCTTTTTTTCCTTAAAAATTGGTTCTTTCTGAAGATGGTCCTCAACTCTATTTTCTACTTTGTCAATTGGTTTCTGAGAATATTTCATATAGTTTTGGTCTCATTTAATAATCTGAGTCACAGACTCCATTGGTCTCATTTAATAACCTGAGTCAGAGTCAATACTCATGTAGTTTTGGTCTCATTTAATAACCTGAGTCAGAGACTCCATTGAAAGTGGGGTATTGATTTGCACAACCACACTCTGCAAGAGAGAAAATTTCTAATGGGTATATGGTGATGACAATATTACTAACACTCTCATGAGTTCAAAAGAAGATACATTTGAATTATATTCCTAATTTATTTACTTTTACAGCAATTCAGGTTTAATAAAAGAGCTTATTTTCTAAACATACCCTCTAGAATTTTTCTTTGCTTGCTTTTCTTGACAATTCTATACAATGAAGTCTGCCTAAGTAGAGATTCTGAATATGCTTTCTGGAGAAGAATAGAAAAAGAAGATATTTTCTGCTCTAAGTTAATCTTCTCCTGGAATAAAACTTTAGTAATGATACTACTCCAAAGACAGAAGAGTATCAGCCTTCAATGGCTATTTCACTGTCTGCCACTGTGCTCATTGTTTGACTAAAAGAACTAATTTTGTTGTAGCCTCTGAGAAGAGATAATATAGAGCCCCAAACACATAATAGCTGATCCTAAATCCAAATGCGTTCTGTATCCAGAGCTGCCACTACCCTCTTGGCTACCTCTAAGATGTATGAATTTGGAAAGTTTTTCTCTGCATAACATATTGAATTCTTTATCTCAACAATAACAGTTTATAAATATGTTGCTTCAAATACCTGTTAGAAGAGCATATACATATGAAAGTTACATATAAACAGTGTGACTTGCACCAAACCATTCGCTCAATTTCTGTTTGATGAACAGTGGTCAGATGGACATTAGCCAAAATGCAGGGGTGGCCAAGTCAGGTAGCCAAGACTTTTCTGTGTAAGACGTTAACTCAGACATAATCTTTTGAGTTTTTCTCAGCAACCAAATATTTGTGTATACCTCTTTAACATGGTAATTAGGAATGAAGGACATAGTTGTGAAGCGACCTAGTTATTTCCAAAAGGCATATTCTACATCAGCTAGCATGGTGAGTTTTAAAGTACTTAAATCTGAAAAGAAACATTTATTTCCTATGTCATTAACTTAATGATAAAAATATTCTTCATGAAATGAGAACTGTGAGAGAGAAGGAACATAGAATTCCATATATTGAGTAAGTTAGTTGAAACAAAATATGGTAGTAGCATGGAAATGGAAAAAAACCCAAAGGCATCATGAAACTAAATCTCTCTGCCTTGATACCCTTAACTTACCCTCTCCTTCTTCCTCCTTTTCCCCTATTTCTTTCTTCCCACTTTTTTCGTCTCCTCTTCCTCCTTCCTCTTCTATATAGCTAAATATTTTTGTCTACCCTTTACTGTACTTAAGATATATTTCTAGGAGTGAAATTACTGGGCCAAAAAAAGGTCAACTTTTTGAAATTTCTAGCAATTGATTTTTACTAGTTTGGTTGGCAGCATCTGTGTTTATCACCAATGAAACTCACATGCAGGGACCAGGAATCCTCGCTCTGTGAAGGCTATATTAATACAAGATCAATCATTGAGAGTTGTTAGGTATTGAACATAGTCAAGGCAATGTGGTAATGCATAGAGACCAAGAGGAATTTTGATTCTGAAAAGTTTTCAATTATGAGATAATAGTACACAGAAAAAATTAAGAAAGTGCAGTGTTCACTCAGCATTCTCAGTTCTGCAACTCTGAAGATACAGAGGTGCTTGTATGTTTGATGTAGGAAAAGTTCTGGTTAGCTTTTCAATTATTTTTATTAAACTACAAAATTGACCAGAAATAAGTGAGAGATATCCATGTCTATATTTTCCCAGTGGTCAGAGTCATTAACCCTGGTAATGACTCTGTACCCCAGCAAGCACTCTGGTCTGGATTTATCAGCTCTGCCCCGCTTCTCCTCTGGAGCCTCTCTGACATGAAGGAATACAGTTCCAAAATCTTCGACTGGAGTACTTTGCCTCATTTTCTCTTTTCTAAGTCTTTACTGCAAAAATATCTAATATTGCTCTTTTATAAATGTTGCCTCCTTTTTACGTTTCGTCTTCCATTTCCCTTTTTTTCTAATTATTGTCAATTTGAAGACATTATGTAATCAGATACTACCACATGTAATAAAATGTCACATTTGCTGTAGATATTAAAAAAATTAAAAACGGGAAAAAATCTATGAATGTTAGAATCATCTTGGAAAGCTTAAAAAAGTCATGTGTCTCTCTAGAGTCTGACACAAAGACAACTCTTAAGAACAATTAAACCTTTAAAAATAATGAGAATAAAGGTGAATTGAGCCTCTGTTTACATTTGTTTGAAGACTAAGGAGCTACAATTAAATAGCTTATAAATCACTTGAAATCTATGCAAAATATGATTGATTAATTAATATGTGTGCAAAATGTAATTAGCAATTAAGTCAAATGTTGAAAGAGGCCATTTTAACATATACACATAATCTTAGTTTCTCAAGGGTCAGGGTTGTTATTTTTTTATACGGTAAATTAAATGCTTAGCATATTTTTTAGATCCTCGTAGTACAGCAATGAAATAAATATATAGAATATACAGTACATTCGGCTTGGACTTTGACAGTCCAAACATTTATTGTAATGGGAATTTTATTGCTAGCTTTATAGAATATTTGTTTTAGAAACAATTTGAAGTTGGATTTTTTTGTTTGTTTTTAACATTTTTGTCAGTGTCTTGAAAATTTTTATTTACATACAGTAAAATTTACCAATGTGAACATACAAATTGATGATTTTTAACAAATGTATATAGTTGTGTAACTACTACCACATTTATTATACAAAACACATCTATCATCTCAGAAACTTTCCTCATTGCCCTTTTCAATCTTCTCCAGCCCCTCAACCTCCCTGTAACCACTAATTTACTTTCTATCATTATAGTTTTGCCTTTTCTAGAATTTTATATAAATGGAATAATATGGTATGGGGTATTTATCATTGGATTCTTTCACTGAGCACCATGATTTTGATAGTCATTCATGCTATGGTGTATGTCAGTAGTTTACTCCTTTCATTACATGAAAATGTGAAAAATAGGACTACAGGAAAATGTAAAAACATCATTCTTTCTGATGGCAATAAATAGGAGTCCAAAAGTGTTAACTTATAAGTTCTACTTGCAACTAAATCATTGACAGAGAAATGAACTCATTGTTATGTCAAGGAAATAACCAGAAGATTAATTGGGCCTAAGCAAATTCACTTAACTTCTATTACTCCTCCAGCATAGACATATTTGTTTTCTGGCACTAAATTAATTTTGTTTCCAAATATATAAAACCTAGTTCCTCTCATTTAAAAAAATATATGCTAGAGACTGTCATATAGAGTGAAGTAAGTCAGAAAGAGAAAAACAAATATCATATATTAACGCATATATGTGGAATCTGCAAAAATTGGTATAGACAATCTTATTTACAAAGCAGAAATAGAGACACAGACGTAGAGAACAAACGTATGGATACCAAGAGGGAAGGGGGGGGTGGGATGTATTGGGAGGTTGGGGTTGACATATATACACTTATTGATACTATGTATAAAATAGATAACTAATGAGAACCTATGCACAGGGAACTCTACTCAGTGCTCTGTGGTGACCTAAATGAAAAGGAAATCCAAAAAATGGGGGATATGTGTATATGTATAGCTGATTCACTTTGCTGTACAGTATAAACTAACACAATATTGTAAAGCATCTATACTCCAATAAAAAAACATGCTACTAAAAAGCCAATGAATAAATTTAAAATAAAATACTATATACAAATATACCAGAACAAGGAAGGAAATGGGGAAAAAAGAAAAAACATAGGGACAAACACAATACAAATAATAAAATGGTGGACATAGTTCCAAACTTTTCAATGTATTACAATAAATATTAATAGACTAAATACTCAAAGGCAGATACAATCAGATTAGTTAAAACTGAAAAACCCCACAGATTGAAAGTAAATTATTAGAAAAACAATACGCTATATAAATGTTAAGCATAAGAAGGCTTGAGTGGCTATGTCAATATCTTTAAAAATTGGTTTTAAGACAAAACTCATTACTAGATATAAATAGGGACATTATAGAATGATAAAAATGTCAATTCATCAAAAAGACATAAAAGTCATAAACATGTATGCACCAAATAAGATAACTTCAAAATACATGAAGCAAAAATTGACAAAATTAAATGGACAAGTAGGCAACTCTACAATTATAGTATTGGAGTTTAATGTCATTGGCCTGAAATGAATGAGACAGCTAGACAAAAACTTGTAAAGGCATAGATGATTTTTACAGTAGTATTAACCACTTTGATCTAACTGATATTTATATAGCTCTATAAGAATAGAATACAGAGTTTTTTCAAGTACATGTGACAGATTTACTAAGATAGACTATATGCTGGCATTAGATCAAACAGGATAAATTCTCTCTCCAAAACAGATTAATGTAAAAAAAAAAAGTATATATATATGTCACCAAATATATACATATATCACCAAATATTACATATAGAATGATAATAAAAATACAGTATAACCAATTTTGTATAAACAGATAAAGCAATGTTTATAGGAAATTTATATCATTAAATGCTTATTAGAAACAAAAAATAAAGGTCTCAAATTAGTGACCTAAATTTCAACCTCAGAATGATAGGAAAAAAGGTAAAATTATACACAAAATGAAGAAGAAATAATAACAGAAATCAATCAAATATAAAATACACAAATAGTGAAAACTCATTCTCTGAAAATACCAACAAATTTCTAAACCCCTAGAGACCAATGATGAAAAAACATATGGATAACAAAATCACCATAATCATAAGTGGGAAGGGGATTATTATTATAAATCTTGTAGACATTGAAAGCATATTAAAAGAATAAAGCAATAAAATTTATGCCACCAAATTTAACAACTTAGATTAACTGGCGAGATTTCTTGAAAAATATAATTTACCAAAGTTGACACAATACAAAACAGAAAATCTGTATTTCTCTAAATCTATCAAAGGCAGTGTACCTGTTAAAAAATTTTCAACCAAGGAAATTCCAGGCTGAATGATTTTATTGGTAAATTCTATTAAGCATTCAAAAACAAGTAACAACAATTTTATCCAAACTTTTTCAGAAAATATAGGAAGAAGGACCTTCCCAACTAATTTCATAAGGCCAGCAAAATCTTAGTACACAAACCTGAGAATCACATTTTATACATAAAAAAGAGCAGTATTTCTGTTAATGTAAACAAAAATGCTTAAGAATACTACTAATAAAATCTAACTATATAAAAAGGATAAATTACCATAATCAACAGAGTTTATCTCTGGAAGGCAAATTTAGCTTGATATTTAAAAATCAACGAACTTAACTCACCATTTAATAGAATAAAGTAGAAAGACCATATGATCATTTCAGTAGATGCCAAAACAACACAAGACAAACTTTGACACAAACCCATCAGTGATAAAAAAGCTCAGCAACTAATGACTAAAGAATTTTCACAATTGGATGATGAGTGTTTACCAAAAAAAATGTATAGCTATAATCTTAATTAATGATAAAATATAGAACGTTTTCCTCTCTAGATAGAGAACAAGGCAAGGATTATCACTTTCACCGGTTCTACTCAACAGTACACTAGAAACTGACATCTTTACAGTTGGTTAAGAAAAATCAAATGCATCCAGATTTGAAAGGAAGAAGTAAAACTGTCTTGCTTGGTAGATAAAGTGATTATGATCACGTATATCATGATCATTCCATTTACAAGAAAATCCTTGTTATAACTTATAAAACTGCTTAAAGTAATAGGCAAACTTAGCAAAGTCATAAGATTCAAAATTGTAATACAAAACTCAATTGTATTTTATATAGTAGCAGAAAACAATTAGAAAATAAATTTTTAAAAATAATTCCAGTTAAAACAATGCCAAACGAACTCCGAAAATATCTTGAAATAAATTAACAAAAACTTGCTAGACACATACACTAAAAATTACAGAATAGTCCTGGGATAAACCATAGGAAACCCACATAATTAAAGAGATACATCATATTTATGGACTTAATATTAAGGTGACAATTTTCCTCAGATTTGTATGCTGATTCAGGAAAATCCAAAGCAAAACCCCAGCAGGTTTTGTTGTTGTTTTTGTTTTAAAAAAATTGATAAGTAATTACTTAAATTTACCTGGAAACACAAAAGCTCTAGATTAGATACGTCAATTCGAAAAAAAGAGCAAAGTTCCTCAACCTCATTAGTCATAAAAATAAAAATTTGAACCATGAGATAGTACTTAACACACCCATTAGAAGAGATAAAATTAAAAAGACAATACCAAGGTGAGGATGTTGAGCAGTTGGAACTTTCATACACTGCTGGTGGAAATGTAAAATGGTATAAGCACTTTAGAAAATTGTTTGGCATTAAATGTACATAAGAATTAAACATAAACCTACCATGCAAAATAGGCCTTACAATCCTCAGCGTTTACTCAGGAGGAAAAACAGTGGATGTTCACATAAAGACTTGAACATGATTGTTCCTAACAGTTTTATTCATAATAGTCCCCAAATGGAAATGACTTAAATGTCCATCAATGGCTGAATGAATAAAAAAAAATGCAAACACTACTCAGCAGTGAAGAGGAAAAGTAGTGAAAGTAATACAACACAAAAGAGTACATAGTACATGATTCTGTTTATACAAAATTCTAGAGAATTCAAACTAATTAATAGTAACAAAAGGCAGGTCAGTGATTGCCTGGGAAGGAGATAAAACAGGAAGGGATGGCTACAGAGGGCCATGAGGAATCTCGTATGTGTGATGGATATATATTTTGGGGTTTTTTTTCTGTTTTATTTATTTATTTATTAATTTTTAATTTTATTTTTTTATACAGCAGGTTCTTATTAGTCATCCATTTTATAAACATCAGTGTATACATGTCAATCCCAATCTCCCAATTAATCACACCACCAGCCCCACCCCCCCGCTGCTTCACCCCCTTGGTGTCCATACGTTTGTTCTCTACAACTGTGTCTCAATTTCTGCCCTGCAAACTGGTTCATCTGTGCCATTTTTCCAGGTTCCACATGTATGCGTTAATATACGAGATTTGTTTTTCTCTTTCTGACTTAACTTCACTCTGTATGACAGTCTCTAGATCCATCCACGTCTCAACAAACGACTCAGTTTCGTTCCTTTTTATGGCTGAGTAATATTCCATTGTATATATGTACCACATCTTCTTTACCCATTCGTCTGTCGATGGGCATTTAGGTTGATCCCATGACCTGGCTATTGTAAATAGTGCTGCAATGAACATTGGGGTACATGTGTCTTTTTGAATTATGGTTTTCTCTGGGTATATGCCCAGTAGTGGGATTGCTGGGTCATATGGTAATTCTATTTTTAGTTTTTTAAGGAACTTCCATACTGTTTTCCATTGGGGCTGCATCAATTTACATTCCCAGCAACAGTGCAAGAGGGTTCCCTGTTCTCCACACCCTCTCCAGCACTTGTTGTTTGTAGATTTTCTGATGATGCCCATTCTAACTGGTGTGAGGTGATACCTCATTGTAGTTTTGATTTGCATTTCTCTAATAATTAGTGATGTTGAGCAGCTTTTCATGTGCTTCTTGGCCATCTGTATGTCTTCTTTGGAGAAATGTCTATTTAGGTCTTCTGACCATTTTTGGATTGGGTTGTTTGTTTTTTAATATTGAGCTGCATGAGCTATTTATATATTTTGGAGATTAATCCTTTGTCCGTTGATTCATTTGCAAATATTTTCTGCCATTCTGAGGGTTGTCTTTTCGTCTTGTTTATGGTTTCCTTTGCTGTGCAAAAGCATTTAAGTTTCATTAGGTTCCATTTGTTTGTTTTTGTTTTTATTTCCATTACTCTAGGAGGTGGATCAAAAAAGATCTTGCTGTGATTTATGTCAAAGAGTGTTCTTCCTATGTTTTCCTCTAAGAGTTTTATAGTGTCCAGTCTTATATTTAGGTCTCTAATCCATTTTGAGTTTATTTTTCTGTATGGTGTTAGGGAGTGTTCTAATTTCATTCTTTTACATGTAGCTGTCCAGTATTCCCAGCACCACTTTTTGAAGAGACTTGTCTTTTCTCCATTGTATATCCTTGCCTCCTTTGTCATAGATTAGTTGACCATAGGTGCGTGGGTTTATCTCTGGGCTTTCTATCTTGTTCCATTGATCTATGTTTCTGTTTTTGTGCCAGTACTATATTGTCTTTATTACTGTAGCTTTGTAGTATAGTCTGAAGTCAGGGAGTCTGATTCCTCTAGCTCCACTTTTTTCTCTCAGGACTGCTTTGGCTGTTCGGGGTCTTTAAGGGTCTCCATACAAATTTTAAGATTTTTTGCTCTAGTTCTGTACAAAATGCCATTGGTAATTTGATAGGGATTGCACTGAATCTGTAGATTGCTTTGGGTAGTAGAGTCATTTTCACAGCGTTGATTCTTCCAATCCAAGAACATGGTATATCTCTCCATCTGTTGGTATCATCTTTAATTTCTTTCATGAGTGTCTTATAGTTTTCTGCATACAGGTCTTTTGTCTCTCTAGGTAGGTTTATTCCTAGGAATTTTATTATTTTTGTTGCAATGATATATGGGAGTGTTTCCTTAATTTCTCTTTCAGAGTTTCATCATTAGTATATAGGAATGCAAGAGATTTCTGTGCATTAATTTTGTATCCTGCAACTTTACCAAATTCACTGATTACCTCTAGTAGTTCTCTGGTGGCATCTTTAGGATTCTCTGTGTATAGTAGCATGTCATCTGCAAACAGTGAGAGTTTTACTTTTTCTTTTCCAAATAGAATTACTTTTATTTCTTTTTCTTCTCTGATTGCCGTGGCCAGGACTTCCAAAACTGTGTTGAATAATAGTGGTGAGAGTGGACATCCTTGTCTTTTTCCTGATTGTAGAGGAAATGCTTTCAGTTTTTCACCATTGAGAATGATGTTTGCTGTGGGTTTGTCATATATGGCCTTTATTACTGGTTCCCTCTGTGCCCAGTTTCTGGAGAATTTTTATCATGAATGGGTTTTCAATTTTGTCAAAAGCTTTTTCTGCATGTATTGAGATGATCATATGGTTTTTATTCTTCAATTTGTTAATATGGTGTATCACATTGATTGATTGGCATATATTGAGGAATCCTTGCATCCCTGGGGTAAATCCCACTTGATCATGGTTTATGATCTTTTATTGTGTTGTTGGATTCTGTTTGCTAGTATTTTGTTGAGGATTTTTGCATCTATATTCATCAGTGATATTGGTCTGTAATTTTCTTTTTTTGGAGTATCTTTGTTTTGTTTTGGTATCAGGGTGATGGTGGCCTTGTAGAATGAGTTTGGGAGTGTTCCTTCCTCTGCAGTTTTTTGGAAGACTTTGAGAAGGATGGGCATTAGCTCTTCTCTAAATATTTGATAGAATTCACCTGTGAAACCATCTAGTCCTGGACTTTTGTTTGTTGGAAGATTTTTAATCCCAGTTTCAATTTCATTACTTGTGATTGGTCTGTTCATATTTTCTATTTCTTCCTGGTTCAGTCTTGGAAGGTTATACCTTTCTAAGAATTTGTCCATTTCTTCCAGGTTGTCCATTTTATTGGCATAGTGTTGCTTGTAGTAGCCTCTTAGGATGCTTTGCATTTCTGTGGTGTCTGTTGTAACTTCTCCTTTTTCATTTCTAATTTTATTGATTTGGGTCCTCTCCCTCTTCTTCTTGATGAGTCTGGCTAATGGTTTATCAACTTATTTTATCTTCTCAAAGAACCAGATTTTAGTTGTATTCATCTTTGCTGTTGTTCTCTTTGTTTCTATTTCATTTATTTCTGCTCTGAGCTTTATGTTTTCTTTCCTTCTGCTAACTTTGGGTTTTGTATGTTCTTCTTTCTCTAGTTCCTTTAGGTGTAAGGTTAGATTGTTTGAGATTTCTCTTGTTTCTTGAGGTAGGATTGTATAGCTATAAACTTCCCTCTTAGAACTGCTTTTGCTGCATCACATAGGTTTTGGATCATCATGTTTTCATTGGCATTTGTCTCTAGGTATTTTTTGATTTCTTCTTTGATTTCTTAGTGATCTCTTGGTTATTTAGTAATGTATTGTTTAGCCTCCATGTGTTTGTGTTTTTTACTTTTTTTCCCCTGTAATTGATTTCTAATTTCTTAGCATTGTGGTCAGAAAAGATGCTTGATATGATTCCAATTTTCTTAAATTTACTGAGGCTTGTTTTGTGACCCAAGGTGTGATATATCCTGGAGAATATTCCATGCTCACTTGAGAAGAAAGTGTAATCTGTTTTTGGAGGGAATGTCCTATAACTATCAATTAATCTGTCTGGTCTATTGTGCCACTTAAAGCTTGTGTTTCCTTATTAATTTTCTGTTTGGATGATCTTTCTATTGGTGTAAGTGAGATGTTAAAGTCCCCCACTATTACTGTTACTGTCTATTTCCTCTTTCATAGCTGTTAGCCATTGCCTTGTGTATTGAGGTACTCCTATGTTGGGTGCATATATATTTATAATTGTTACATCTTCTTCTTGGATTGATCCCTTGATCATTATGTAGTGTCCTTGTCACTTGTAACATTCTGTATTTTAAAGTCTATTTTATCTGATATTAGTACTGTTAATCCAGCTTTCTTTTGATTTCCATTTGCATGCGATATCTTTTTCCATCCCCTCACTTTCAGTCTGTATGTGTCCCTAGGTCTGAAGTGGGTCTCTTGTAGACAGCATATATATGGGTCTTGTTTTTGTATCCATTCAGCAAGCCTGTATCTTTTGTTTGGAGCATTTAATCCATTCATGTTTATGGTAGTTATCAATATGTATGTTCCTATTATCATTTTCTTAATTGTTTTGGGTTTATTTTTGTAGGTCCTTTTCTTCTCTTGTGTTTCCCACTTAGAGAAGTTCCTTTAGCATTTGTTGTAGAGCTTGTTTGGTGGTGCTGAATTCTCTTAGCTTTTCTTGTTTGTAAAGGTTTTAATTTCTCCAGGGAATCTGAATGAGATCCTTGCTGGGTAGAGTAATCTTGGTTGTAGGTTCTTCCCTTTCATCACTTTAAGTATATCATGCCACTCGCTTCTGGCTTGTAGAGTTTCTGCTGGGATATCAGCTGTTAACCTTGTGGGGATTCCCTTGTATGTTATTTGTCATTTTTCCCTTGCTGCTTTCAATAACTTTTGTCTTTAATTTTTGCCAATTTGATTACTACATGTCTCGACATGTTTCTCCTTGGGTTTATCCTGTATGGGACTCTCTGCACTTCCTGGACTTGGGGGGCTATTTCCTTTCCCATGTTAGGGAAGTTTTCGGCTATAATCTCTTCAGATATCTCCTTGGGTACTTTCTCTCTTCTCCTTCTGGGATCCCTATAATGTGAATGTTGTTGCATTTAATGTTGTCCCACAAGTCTCTTAGGCTGTCTTCATTTCTTTTCAGTCTTTTTTCTGTTCCAAAGCAGTGACTTCCACCATTCTGTCTTCCAGGTCACTTATCTGTTCTGCCTCAGTTATTCTGCTATTGATTCCTTATAGTGTATTTTTTTCATTTCAGTTATTGTATTGTTCATCTCTGTTTGTTCTTTAATTCTTCTAGGTATTTGTTAAACAGTTCTTGCATCTTCTCAACCTTTGCCTCCATTCTTTTTCTGAGGTCCTGGATCATCTTCACTATCATTATTCTGAATTCTTTTTCTGGAAGGTTGCCTATCTCCATTTAGTTGTTTTACTGGGGTTTTTTCTTGGTCTTTTATCTGGTACATAGCTCTTTGCCTTTTCCTCTTGTCTGTCTTTCTGTGAATGTTGCTTTTGTTCCACAGCCTGCAGGATTGCAGAAGGATTTCTTCCTTCTGCTGTCTGCTCTCTGGTGGATGAGGCTATCTAAGAGGCTTGTGCAATTTTTCTGATGGGAGGGACTGGGGGTGGGTAGAATTGGCTGTTGCTGTGGTGGGCAGAGCTCAGTAAAACTTTAATCCACTTCTCTGCTGATAGGTTGGGCTGGGTTTCCTCCCTGTTGGTTGTTTGGCCTGAAGTGACCCAACACTGGAGCCTAACCGGCCTGTTTGGTGGGGTTAATGGCAGACTCTGGGAGGGCTCACACCAAGGAGTACTTCCCAGAACTTCTGCTGCCAGTGTCCTTGTCCTCACGGTGAGACACAGCCACCCCCCACCTCTGCAGGAGACCCTCCAACACTTGCAGTTAGGTCAAGTTCAGTCCTCTGTCGGGTCACTGCTCCTTCCCCTGGGTCCCAATGTGCACACTACTTTGTGTGTGCCCTCCAAGAGTGAGTCTCTGTTTCCCCCAGTCCTGTCGAAATCCTGCAATCAAATCCCGCTAGCCTTCAAAGTCTGATTCTCTAGGAATTCCTCCTCCCGTTTCCAGACCTCCAGGTTGGGAAGCCTGACATGGGGCTCAGAACCTTCACTCCAGTGGCTGGACTTCTGTGACCTAAGTGTTCTCTAGTTTGTGTCACCCACCCAGCAGTTATGGGATTTGATTTTATTGTGATTGCGCCCCTCCCACCTTCTCATTGTGGCTTCTCCTTTGTCTTTGGATGTGGGATATCTTTTTTGGTGAGTTCCAGTGTCTTCCTGTTGATGACTGTTCAGCAGTTAGTTGTGATTCTGGTGTTCCCGCAGGAGGGAGTGAGAGCACGTCCTTCTACTCCGCCATCTTGAACCAATCTGCTGGATGTATGTTTTGACTGTCCGTGATTTCATGGGTGCATACATCTTTCATAACTTATCTGATTGTACAATGTAAATGGATTCAGTTTATTGTATGGAAATTATACCCCAATAAAATTGAATTTAAAGTGATAAAATAGGTGGCTAAACACATACTGAAACCTCGTTCATGGTTTAAAAAAAAAGTGAAGTTCAAAAACAAGAAAAGGGAGTCTTCTTATATTAGAAATGGAGCAATCTAAACAACAGACAAATAAAACCAGGACAGAAACAGCTGGAACCCATAATGGTAATCAACCGACAGGGACAGTGGTTCAAAGCCAGCAGGAACCTATTCTTGATGAATGCCAATCATGTAACATCAGGAGTCACACTTTCTAGGCTGAGAATCAGTTGAAGTGTGAATTTGTAACACCACAGTAGTCACCTGGGAACAACCACACCCAGCTACTCAAGTTTGCAGCAAGATATAAGGCTCCATTGTACTGCAGGGAGCAGGAACAGTATCAACTCTGCCTAAGTGGGACTCGGGGCTGTGCTGCAGGTGCAGGTGTAGGACCCAGAACTGCATCACCAGCAAGGAGCTAGCACTGTAAGCATGGGTACCCAGAACGTGTCTGGTTTGGATCAGTGTCCCAAGCAGACTACAAGACCCACTTATAGGACAGCTACAAATGTGGAGGGGATTTCCAAAATAACTATAATTTTTAAAAGTACAGAATGAAAGTACACAAGACTATCCCTAGGTATAGGGATGGTAATGAAGTGGATCCTTTAAAGAAAAGGAAGAAATGACCCTCCAAAAATATGGAGGAAATGAAAGTACTAATGAGTTAAAAATAAACTAAAGAGAGAATTTGTTAAGAAAGAAAAGACTGGCCAGATTTTCATGTTTTCCTGGGCTCAGAATTGAGTAATTTTCTGTATCTAATATCCATCTCTAAGGTACATTCTCTATTAATATATCTTTATTACCATCTGCATAATGAGGATGTACATATACATAAATATATATATATATATTTATATATAAGTAAATTCTCATATGTATATCTGGCTTTTCCTCTGAGCACTAGACATTATATCTGACTGCTGACCTGTGAAGTACATGTGGATATCCTAGAGATGTTTCATACTTGCTATGCTCAAGACTAAACACTTGAGTCCTCCTACCACCATTACCCCCACCATTCTTGCCCTTCCCTATCTTAGCATGTCACCACCACTTACACGTTTTGGAGCCCAAAATGTAAGTGTCCTCCTTGATTCACCTCTTCATTTCACCACCACCGCTACATTAATTCAACCATAAGTGATTTGAATCTATCTGCAAAATGCATCCACATTCATCCATCTCCACTGCAATGACCTGTTTTAAGCCACCATCTCTTGAGTTGACTCTTAGTCTTCTCACTGGTCTTCCAGTTTCCACTCTTGTATCCTACAGTTCTCAACACAGCAGTCAGAGAGGCCCTTTAACAACATTAATCAGATATTCTCTCTCTCAGGGTTATGATCCTGTCTTATTTAGTGAACATTTCCTATGGAGAAATAATTCAGCTCTCAGAAGGTTAAACAAAGTAAAATTATACAAAGTAAATCCATTAGATTGAACTCAAGACTTTGAAGTAATATTCTAAAATAGCCATTTTTATATGTATGAATAGCAATTTGGGTTTATGTGAGGTAACCAGTAGAATAGCTTTTTCTGCTGTCTCTTTTGGGATTTTGGATAGGACAGGGTGGTGGGGGTGGGTGTTGTATTACTACCATTGAAAGCCCAAGTTAGAGAGTGTAGGTGGCAGTTGATTTCCCATTTTCACTTGGTGCCAAATTCCTCTGGGTTTGATTCGATCAAAAGAGCGAGTAACTTCAGTTGAGTGATAAGGTTAGCTGAGGAGGAAAGAGAAAAGGGAAGGTAGAGGTACCATCAACTTATGTGTTTTTGGTTTTGTTTTCTGGCAAATATAGCTGTCAGAATATTTATTAGACTAAATGTTTTATTTTTGGTGTTCTTAGTATTTGTAGTGGCTCTATTAGATTTGCTTAGATCTCTGGGATTTTGTGAGCTGTGATTTACTTCTTTACAAGTTCAAGAGTGATAGGTCAGTATGTCATAAAGCAGAAGACAGTTTGGTCGAATTATTCACTTTTTGTGTTGTGACATAAGAAAAGTGTCATTTAGGGGCAGTTCATTATCCAGGAGATGCTGTTATAGGAGATTGAAGGGGAAAAAAACTAAGTATGGTGAACTGATTGCAAAAAAGGCTCCAATTTTTTAACTCCCCCATGTAACCTTGCCCTTCGGCCGCACCCTCCTATAATGACTATGTGACTTGTTTTGACCAATGGGACAGTAGAAAGTAGGGCACAAAAACAGACTTGAAAAACACAGCCTTGCCGTTCTTAAATCCTGCCACCATATGATCATGCCCCAGTTAGCTTCCTGGAGATCAAAAGATCTTGTGAAGGAGATTCCAAGTGCCCTAGCCAACAATTAGCCAGCCTCCAGCCTAACCAGAAACTAACAGCTGACTGCAAACACATGAGTGACTTAGATCGATAGGCAAAATTGCAGAGCTGACCCCATCCCAAATTGTTGATCTGTGGAACTGTGCATGATGATAAATAGATGGTTTAGCTGTTTCTGTTTAATCTGGGGTTGGTTTGTTATGTAGCAAAAACTAGCTATTACACTAAGGTAAAGATAACAGATTCGTTCTAAGGAGAGGAAAAGAAACCAAGATCCACAGACTGTTTCATCTAATATTGCAAACTGTCAGATTAGTAGCCATCCTGTGAGTTGGGAACCAGATTTGTCTTTAGGAACATTTCAGTGCTTAGGTATTATTGTACTTCCTTCTGCAGGAGTGCTCACTAAACACCTGTTATTGACTGTGCCTGATGCAAAGGAGCAGGATAATTTCAAGGCTGTTTTTAATTAAAGTGTCTCTGTTCTTTTGAAGTTTAGTGGAAGGCTATTTACCACCAGGCTCTTTCCATTGTGGTGTAATTCTTGTGTGACTTATTTTCCATAACAGTATTAGAAAGACTCCCTAGGAGACCCACTACAGATTGCAGAGATAGCCTCTACTGAGAAGAGGAATTGTTGAATTATAGCTTAGAATTTGCTGCAGTATTTACCAAGGGCCATCACATTTTTTTTTTTTTTTTTGCGGTATGCAGGCCTCTCACTGTTGTGGCCTCTCCCGTGGCGGAGCACAGGCTCCGGATGCGCAGGCTTAGCGGCCATGGATCACGGGCCCAACTGCTCCGCGCATGTGGGATCTTCCCAGACTGGGGCAGGAACCCGTGTCCCCTGCATCGTTAGGCGGACTCTCAACCACTGCGCTACCAGGGAAGCCCCATCATATTTTTTTAAGTTCAAGAAGCCAGGTATGAGGTTATGAAGATAACGAGCCTAGAAAGAAAATTTTGTTGCCTTTTTGAAATTGCAAGTACCTTGAAGTATGCCTTCTAACAACAGAGCAGAGTAAGGACTTCTGGGAGAAAATGGGCTGACAGATCAGCCTGGCACCCAATAAAAAGGAATCCCACAAAAAGGAAGTAATATTCCTGAGGAAGCACTTTGGGCAAGCCACAGTAATTTTGTTTTCCAGTGGAATAAAATATAATAAAAAGTTTTAAAAGAGTTGTAAAATTCATTTAATGGCATCAAACCCAAGAGAGATGTTGGAGACATAAGACGCTGTACAGCTTACACTTTACACAGTGCACAGAAGGTAATCCAGAAGTGACTAATGGTTAGTATCCATTAACCCCAAAACAGAGCCTAAGAGAATATCAAAATAGCAGAAGGCACTGCAATAGCATCTGCTGTACAAAACACAGAACTAAACGTATGTGAGCCCATGAGCCTTTTCACCCACATCTGCAGACACTGACTGGGTAAAAGAAAAATGTGTTAGGAAATTCATTAATTATTCTATCTGGCAACTGTCTAGATGGTGAGTAATATGATACAGGAAATGGTGCAACCTTTCTATGGAATGATTCTTCAAATCCAGACTTTTATGTTGAAAAGCTTCGGTTTCAGAGATACCATAATGATGCAAATCATGTCTATACTTCTTGCAGGGCATAAGAAATTTCGAGGATTCATTGGGTTCATACCATTTGTTTAGGTGTTGTTTTAAGGGTCATGTGTGAAGTGAATAATACACTTTAAAGACCGATGCCATCCACACTGTTAACCACTGAGCATTTCATTTTTAGTATCCCTTTTTCTTTAGGTGAGTTTTATTTTTCTAAACAATTTCTCAGTTGTTTACTTTTGCTGTCTTTTGTTTTGTTTTGTTTTTAATAATGCAGAATAGAGACAATGGACAAAAAGAGGATAGAAAACAGTAGTGCTTATCCTTGTTTGCTTACTGGATTAGATCTAAAGCCCCCTCTCTCTCTCTCTTTCTCTCAATAACTGTAGACCCTGATTGAGTTTATAATTTGATTATTTAACCCAGTAAACTATTAACATACTCCCTGGAGCACAAAACAAATTAATTCCTAATCTCAGATAAGAAGGAATATATGACAGTGAATTTACCCCAGTCAAGTCTTATGTTCTGTCTCCACTGGCTTAACCCCATTGAAATTGGAATCCACTTTCACACATGCTCATCAGGTACTTGCTGACATAGATTGGTAATGTCTTGTAGTCATATTGATGTAAAGATCGTTTCCTTCTAAAGTAGGCCTATCACTCAGTCTGGGCTGTGTCTTATAGATTAGAGGCAGTGAAAGGTGTTAAGATGTGCCCAGACGAGAACAGGAATCAACTTGAGAGTCAACCATTCAGATACTATTTTTTTCAGAGGAGGACAGTTGGGAGAGAATTTCTTTACTGGCAAAGCATATTAAGAGAAATTTTGAAGTTCAAATTTTATCAGTCTCAACTTCTGGTCATGATGGGGTAACAGTGATTGTGTTTATCCACCAGCTAAAAACTGGACAAAATTATGAAACCATGGTTTTCAAGATATTGTACATCAGAAAGCAACTGGGATTGTTGAGATGAGAAACAAATAAAGTGAGTCCTGTGATTGCCCAATGTATTGCCTAGAGAAAGTTTCCAGCCCAGATGTGTGGGAAAAGACCCCAGGAAGAGCCTAGTGGCCTCTCAGAGATTAGAAGAGGAGCTAGGAGCACAGAAGAACAAGTCAGCCAGAGTACACAAGAGCAAAGTACCAGAGAGGAGAGAGCTACATAGAGAAATAACTCTGGAAGTCTACAAATGCCTCCTTGAATTAAACTAAAATCAGTTTAGTAGGGATCAGCATGTGCAGATAAGGACACTACCCAAGGCTAAGGAATACATGCTGATAGTAAATTCTTTCAGCTATTGTTATGTCTCACAGTATTTATTTCACCTTTGTTTTTGAAAGACATTTTTGCTGGGTAAGGAATTCTGGATTGACAGTTTTTTTCTTGTGTCTTCTTCGAGTTTGCTTTGTTTCTAATGAAAAGTCTGCTGTCATCCTTATCATTGTTCCTCTGCACATAATCTGTCTCTTTGCTGGCTGCTTAAAAATTTTTTTTTCATGTTCCAGTGAGTTATTAAAAATTTTTTAAATTGAAATATAGTTGATTTACAATAGTATATTTATTTCAGGTGAACAACATAGTGATTCAATTTTTTTATAGACTATACTCATTTTAAAGTTATTGCAACGTAATGGCTATATTTCCCTGTGCTGTACAATATATCCTTGTTGCTTATTTATTTTATACATAGTAGTTTGTATATCTTAATCCCATACCCCTATGTGCCTCTCACCCTTTCCCTCTCTCTACTGGTAACCACTAGATTGCTCTCTATATCTGTGAGTCTGTTTCTGTTTTTTTGTATACATTTGTTTGTTTTATTTTTTAGATCCCACATATAAGTGGTAACAGTATTTGCCTTTCTCTGGCTGATTTATTTCACTAAGGATAATGTCCTCTAGGTCCATCTACATTGTTGGAAATGGCAGAATTTTATTTTTTTTATGGCTGACTAATATTTCATTATATATATATGTAGATATATAGATACCCACCACATCTTTATCCATTCATTTTGATGGATACCTAGGTGGTTTCTGTATCTTGGCTATTGTTAGTAATGCTGCTATAAACATTGGTGTGCTTGTATCTTTTAAAATGCATGTTTTCATTTTCTTCAGATAAATACCCAGATGTGGAATTGCTGGGTCATACGGTAGTTCTAATTTAATTTTTTGAGGAAGCTCCATACTGTTTTTCATAGTGGTTGCACCAGTTTACATTCCCACCAACAGTGCATAAGGGTTCCTTTTTCACCACATACTTGCCAACACTTGTTATTTGTTGTCTTTTTGAGAATAGCCATTCTGGCAGGTGTGAGGTGACATCTCATGTTGTTTCTGAATTGCATTTCCCTACTGATTAGTGATGCTGAACATCTTTTCATGTGTCTGTTGGCCATCCATATGTCTTCCTTGGAAAAGATGTCTATTCAAATCCTCTACCCATTTTTTTAATTTGGGTTTTTTAAATTTTTTTGATATCAAATTGAGTTCTTTATATTTTGAATATTAAACCTTTATCAGATATATCATTTGTAAATATCTTCTCCCATTCAGTAAGTTGCCTCTTAATTTTGCTGGTGATTTCCTTCACTGTGCAAAAGCCTTTTAGTTTGATGTAGCACCATTTGTTTATTTTTTTGCTTTTGTTGCCCTTTCCTGAGGAGAACTATGTGCAAAGAGTATTGCTAAGAGTAATGCCAAAGAACATTACTGCCTGTATTTTCTTCTAGGAGTTTTATAATTTCAGGTTTTACATTTAAGTCTTCAATCCATTTTGATTTATTTTTGTATATGGTGCCGAAAGTGGTCCAGTTTCATTCTTTTGCATGTAGCTGTGTCTGGTTCTGCCAACACCATTTATTGAAGAGGCTTTTTCTCTACTGCATATTTTTAGCCCCTTTATTGTATATAAGTGTGAGTTTATTTTATGTGAGTTTATTTTAGAGCTCTCTGTTTTTTTTTCCATTGATCTATGTGCCTGTTTTTGTGCCAGTATAATACAGTTTTGATCACTTTAGTTTTGTAGTATACTTTGAAATCAGGGAACATGATACCTCCAGTTTAGTTCTCTTTTAAGATTGCTTTAGCTAGTCAGGGTCTTTGTGGTTCCATACAAATTTTAGAATTATGTTACAGTTCTGTGAAAAATGCCATTGGTATTTTGATAGGGATTACATTACATCTGTAGATTTCTTTGTGTAGAATGGACATTTTAACAGTATTAATTTGTTCAGTCCATGAGCATGGTATATGGTATATCTTTCCATTTATTTGTGTCATTTTCAATTTCTTTCATCAATGTCTTATAGTTTTCAGAGTACAAGTCTTTCAGCTCCTTGGTTAAATTTATTCATAGCTATTTTATTCTTTTTAATGCAATTATAAATGGGATTGTTTTCTTAATTTCTCTTTCTGATAGTTCATTATTAGTGTATAGAAACACTACAAATTTCTGTGTGTTGACTTTGTATTCTGAAACATTACTGAATTCACTTATTAGTTCTAATAGTTTTTTGATGAAGTCTTTAGGGTTTTCTATATATAATATCATGTTATCTGCAAATAGTGACAGTTTTACTTCTTCCCTTCCAATTTGGATGCCTTTTTTTTTTTTCTTCTCTGATTGCTGTGGCTAGAAATTCCAAATACTGTGTTAAATAGAAGTGGTAAGAGTGGGCATCCTTGTCTTTTTCCTGATCTCAGAGGAAATGCTTCCAGATTTTCTCCATTGAATATGATGTTAGCTGTAGGCTTGTCATATATGACCTTTATTATGTTGAGGTATGTTCTCTCTATACCCACTCTGTGAACAGTTTTTATCATAAATAGGTGTTGAATTTTGTCAAATTTTTTTGTGTATCTATTAAGATGATCATATATTTTTAGCCTTCGTTTTGTTCATGTGGTGATTGTGTTGAAGGATTAATAATATTGAACCATCCTTGCATCACTGGAATAAATATCATTTGATTATAGTACACAAACTTTTTAATGTATTGTTGAATTCTGTTTGCTAATATTTTGCTGAGGATTTTTGTATATATTCATCAAAGATATTGGTCTGTAATTTTCTCTCTCTCTTTTCTTTTTTTTTGTAGTGTTGATCTGGTTTTCCTATCAGAGTACTGTTGTCTTCATAGAATGAGTTTAAAAGTGTTCCTTCCTCTTAAATTTTTTGGAGTTTGAGAAGGATAGGTATTAGCTCTTCTTAAATGTTTGGTGGAATTTTCCTGTGACTCTATCTGGCCCTGAACTTTTGTTTGTTGGACACTTTTTGATTACTGATTCAAGTTCATTACTAGTGATAGGCCTGTTCTGATTTTCTATTTCTTCATAATTCAGTCTTGGATGATTGTATGTTTCTAGGAATTTATCCATTTTTTCTTGGTTGTTCAATTTGTTGGCATATAATTCTTCATATTAATTGCTTATGATCCTTTGTTATTTCTGCGGTGGAAGTTTAACTTCTCCTTTTTTCATTTTTGATTTTATTTATTTGGGCCCACTCTTTTTTTCTTAATGAGTCTGGCTAAAAATTTATAGATTTTGTTTATCTTTTCAAAGAATGAGCTCTAGTTTTATTGATGTTTTCTATTTTTAAAAAGTCTATTTTATTTATTTCCACTCTGATCTTTGTTATTTCCTTACTTCTACTAAATTTGGGCTTAGTTTGTTCCTCTTTTTCTAGTTTCTTTAGATGTAACCTTAGATTGTTTATTTAAGATTTTTCTTGTTTCTTGAGATAGGCCTGTATTGCTACCAAATTCCCCCTTAGAAGTGCTCTTGCTGCAACCTATAGATTTTGGACGTTGTGTTTTCATTTTCATTTGTCTCGAGGTATTTTTAAAATTTTCTCTTAGATTTCTTCAGTGATCCATTAATTGTTCACTAGCATGTTATTTAGCCTCCATGTATTTGTGGGTGTTCTCAGTTTTCATCTTGTAATTGATTTTTAGCTTTCATACCATTGAAGTTGAAAAAGATGCTTGATATCACTTAAATCATCTCAAATTTATTGAGACTTGTTTTGTGTCCTAATATGTTGTATCCTAACTTGTGATCTATTCTGGAGAATATTCCATGTGCATTTGAAATGAATGTGTATTCTGCTGCTTTTGGATGGAATGTTCTGTAATAATCTATTAAGTGTATCTGGTCTAATGTGTTGTTTAAGGCCAATGTTTTCTTACTGATTTTCTTTAAAAAAAAAAACTTATTAATTTTCTTAACCATTGATGTAAGTAGGGTGTTAAAGTCCCCTACTATTATTGTATTACTGTCAATGTCAATTCTCCCTTTATGTTTGTTAGTATTTCCTTTATGTGTTTAGGTTCTACTATGTTGGGTGCATAGATATTTATTGGATTGATCCCTTTATCATTCTATAATGACCTTCTTTGTCTTTTTTATAGACTTTATTTTAAAGTCTATTTTGTCTGGTTAAAGTTTCACTTCCCCAGCTTTCTTTTCATTTCCATTTTCATGAAATATGTACTCTCAGTCTGTGTGTCTTTAGATCTGACATGAGTCTCTTGTAGGCAGAATATAATGTCTTTTTTAAAAATCCATTTAGTTACACTATGTCTTTGATTGGAATATTTAGTCCATTTACACTTGAAGAGATTATTGACAGATATACCCTTCTTGTGACTTTGTTAATTGTTTTATGGTTGTTTTTGTACTTCTTTTCTGTTCCTTTCTTCTTCTCTTCCCTTGTGATTTGATGATTTCCTTTAGTGTTATTTGTGCATTCTTTTATCTTTATTTTTAATTGCATGTTCACAGTTTTTAATTTCTCCTTCTTTCCCCTATGCACAACCATTAGGGCCTTGAGTGGAAGAAAGGTTACTCCACAGTCTGTTGCCATAGAAGGTACATACATGCCACAGTCATTAGTTTTTCTTGCACTCTTCTCTCTATTTGCATTTCACCTCATGTTACAATAGTAACACTTTGAGTAATTGGGAAGCTGATGTGGCAGTCAAGACTCTTGGGTAAGTTACTATAATAATTGTTTAATCCAGCTACTTTCTGAGGTGTCCACCTGATCAATGGGATTTTCACAAATATAGAGGGGCTAAATTGCTAAACTTAGAGTGCTATTCTTAAATTTAATCAAAAATGAAAAAGTGAAAATTTAATCTAATTATAGGATATTTTTATTTATTTATCCTGAACTATTTAATAGCAGCAGTGGGATCAAATAATTCTAAAGTAAACATTTATAAACTATCTGAAATTTTAAACAGCTTGGTCTTATAAAAATAAGTTAAAAACACAGAAGGTGAGTGAAACAAAACATTTAGTAAGTAAAACATAGTTATACTTAACAGTCTTTCCCATCTCACTCCCAAGGAAAAATGATTCTGGACAACATGGATCATGAGATGATTCAGGCAATGTCTTAAATGTTACTTCCATAGACAAATCTGGGGCTCCTTTTAAGCATTGTTACAATAAGGTCAACTGGAGATGAATGTCAGGAGGAAGCATTGCTTTCCAGAGTAATGAAAACAGAAACTCAAATCCCAGATGTTTCTGGAAAGCTAGATAAAGATCACAGATTTTGTGGTTACGAAAGTGTTGCTCAGCCTCTGGTTTTGTGCTTTGCTTGTAAAAAGAAGACATCCATGTGTTCAAACATACAACTTTAGTAACTGGCTCCAAATCAAAAGGAAATGTTTTCATTAATGTGTGTTCTCACTGAAGGCAAAGATTAGGCCATCTTCTTTGGCTATGAGAATTCTCAAGATGCCTAGAATTTCACCAGGAATATAATGGGTTTTTAATAAATAATGACAGAGTTGATAAGGATGGCAGGTTGAGTAGAGAGATAGTTCTTGGACTTGCACTTGAGAACTCCTAGATAGTTCAAGTGACTGTGCTGACTCCTCATGTTTTCTCTATTATGTGCTTTCCCCTCCTGGTGTTCAGATTTTTGTGAGGATCATTCATCTCCACCCGGCAAAGGAATTTCAGACACCTTTAAGTCCTTAGCACAAATTAGCTCACAATTATGTCTCTAGTCCAGTGAAAGCCTAATAATGCTCGCCCATCCCTCTATCCCATCTACTCCCTTTCTGTCAGAACTTATTTAATTCATATACCCCTATAGTTCCTACTGCCTGTTGCTCATCCTGTTAGTCATGCCTTTCTACTTTCTCACCCACTTAGCATTTTCAATTTGATCTTCTACTTTCCATTATAAACTCTCTAACTCATTAAATGGGCCACAGTGGAGGAAGTTCACAGTCCTGACCTATATAACCTGCTACAGCTATTATTACCCACTTGATTTGAATTTAAAATGTGTTCATTGAATTCTCTGGTCATTTCTTGACTTCTCTTAGATTTGGATCTGTGATATGTTACTCCTCTTCCATCTACTTTCTTTATCTTGGCACTTCTCAGACTACCATTTACTAGCTAGGTATCTTGGGAAAGCCACTGCAATCTCTGTAGCTTCATCAGTAAAATGGGGACAATAATACCATCTATCTCATAAAATTGTTTTGAGGATTAAATGAGTCAATATATGTAAAATTCTTAGAAAGTTGCTTGCTATAGAGTGCTATATAAATATTAGCTACATGTAAAAATTATAAAAAATAACATATGCATACACACACATCTATGTATATATACATAGATGTGCATATGTGTGTATCTGTCTATCATGTATCTATCCATCTATCCCTGTCTTATTTAGCCCCCTCATCTTGGTTATTGGGGTTTTTTTCATTCTTTTTTTCCCTTTGCATTTCAGTTTAAGAAGTTTCTACTAACATATCTTTAAACTAGCTAATTCTTTCTTTGGCCATGGCTAGCGTAAAGATGAGCCCATTAAAAGCATTCTTCATTTCAGTTATAACGTTTTTAAATTCCAGCATTTCTTTTTTATTCTTTCTTAGAGTTTCCATTTCTCTGCTTCCATTACCTATCTGATCTTGCATGTTGTCTACTTTTTCCATTAGAGCCCTTGACATGTTAATTATAGTTACCTTACATTTCCTGTCCAGTAATTCCAAATTTTTGTCATATCTACATCTGGATCTGATGCTTTCTTTGTCTCTTCATACTGTATTTTCACTTGCCTTTTAGTATGCTTTGTAATTTTTTACTGAAAGCTGGGTGATATGGTAACTGAGGTAAACAGTCCTTTAATGTGAAGTTTTATGGTAATCTGGCCAGGAATTGGGCTGTTTAATTTTTGTTGCAGCTGTAGATATCTGAGACTTCAAATTGTTCTGGTGTTCTATTTCCTCTGTTGTTTTTGAGTTTCTCTATAAACTCCTCCTTAGGTAATGTCTTGATGCTCTTTTAGCTGTAATCCACTGTTATTATAGTAGAGCCTTATTGATGTGGTATAAGGTGTGGGGAAGGGGAAGTGTTCTGGTCTATAATCTTGTAATTCAACCTCAGTCTTTCAGTGGGCCTGTGGCCCTGGGCTGTGACCTTCAGAAGCTTTTTTTTTTTTTTTATCTCCCCCTCTTCCTTAGAAGAAACATGAAGGCCACAGGGAGCTGGAGTTGGGTAACTACCCTTCCCCCAGGTGGGATAAGACTCTGATAAAGTCTTTTCCCCTGCATGGTAGGCCTTGATTATGGCAAATGCTATGGGTATATTTCAAATATGGGATTGATTTTCCCCTCCCCTTGCCAGAAACACAAGAGAATTTTTCTTGGATCTTCATCATGAGCTCCTAATGGTATTCCTGTATGTAAAACCCATGAAAATATGCAAGGCCCCTACAACTGTGGCCCCCAGGAGTTTCTCATTCTCACACCAGCTTCTCATTCTCTAACAGTTCAGTAAAATTACCATTAAGGTATTTCTACCAGTTTATACTTCCTGTAGATTTTGCTCCAAGTATACAGATCTCAGCTGTGATCCTTTCTATTCTGTCTTCCCAGATTTCAGGCTGGCAGTTTGTCCTGTGATCTCTGTTCTCTAGTAGGTCCAAGAAAAGACATTGATTTTTGGCTTGTTAATTCTTTACTAGTTGTAAGGACAGGAGTGACAACTTCCAAGCTATTGATGTGTCAGAACTTGGTAAATGAGAATGCCATGTCAATAAAGCTTGGAGGGCTCACTCCCTCCCCTTGTTCTCAGTTTAGTGTTTCAGTCTTTTGTGATCCCTCTTCAATAATAATACCATAGTCAGTCCAACCCAGGTTTGCTTTTTTTTTTTTCCCCAGTAAGTATTTACTGAATGTCTGCTGCATTCCAGGCACTGTACTAGGTTATGGAGATACAGTGTGAACAAACAGGTGAGATCATCTATTTTTCCTTTCAGTTAGAATTCTTCCATAGCCCTGCTCTCTACAAGCTCCTTCAGGTTAAGATCTTGCCACACTGTCACAAAAAATATATCACTTTTTCCTATAATCTCCCTCCACCACAGAAGTTCCTTTCCTATAATCTTTACATTCCACACAGCCCTTGGTACGCAATTCAAAACCTACATTCTCCAAGAAAACAGAATTTTTCTATTTATACAGGCATGCCTGTTTTATTGCACTTTGCAGGTATAATGTGTTTTATAAATTGAAAGTTTGTGGCAGCCCTGTGTTGTCAGATGGTGGTTAGCATTTTTAGCAATAAAGCATTTTTTTAGTTAAGGAATATATCTTGTGCTTTTTTTCAACATAATGCTATTGCACACTTAATAGACTACAGTATCATGGAAATATAACTTCTATGTGCACTGGAAAACCAAAAAATTTATTGTGGTATTTGCTTTATGGCAGGGGTCTGGAACCAAATCCTCAGTATCTCTGAAGTATGCCTGTAGTGACATTTTCCCCCATTGAATTCTTACCACTTTGTGTTTATTTTAAGTACATCAGTGGGGGCAAGATAGAGGGATGTTTGTTGAGGGCTTAATAACATAATACCTTGAATTGGAAGTTACCTTTTTTTAACATCACCTATATTTCAGTTTTCAGATAATTTGTAATCAATTAGGATGCAAGAACCTGGTTGTCTTGTTCCTTGTTCATTTATCAGTTGACAGCTTTCATTAGTACAGAGGACATGATGGAGTACTACTGAAGAATTCAGTCACATCCATCACTACAACACAAAAAGACCAAACACAAGAGCAAATACTTTAGTAGAATCTATGCTGCGTGCTGATGGGCATAAAAGGGTGTAGCCAATTTCTCAAACACATTTGATTTCTCCACAAGCATGAGTCTCTCATTTTTCTTTGAGAGCATGTACTTTTTCAGAAACCAAGTGTAAAAGATCTTTTTGTGGAATTCCTACTCCTTTGCCACATACAATAAGCAGTTGACGGTGAAGCTATCAGATAATATCTGAAAGTGTGGGTTGTGTTACAATCAGTCATTTCATTTGTAAGGCTATTTATGCATCTGCGCTAAACAATTCAACTCTTTCTTGTTAAAAATAACTGCGTGTTTCATAGGCATTTCTATAAATACATCCAATTTTTACAATGCTTCCTGTAAATAACCAATGTGGTTTCTGCACTATCCATCATGGAGACACATATGTGTCCTATACCATTGGCTTGGATTTGCCAAGAAGTGTTCTTGATGCATGTGTGGAATGCCCTTTTTCCAGAGTCAAACATCTGGTTTTGGCACCAGTTTTCAAGCCAGCCCCATGCTCAGCACAAAAATGGAATGTACTGGATTTGCTTGGGTAGAAGGTGCTCACGCAACCCACATTTCCAAATGCCAAAGCTATTGCAAAATTCATTTAAGTTGATTTTAGGTATGACATGGAATCAAGAACAACACTCCTTGCTTGCTCTAGATTTTTGCTAGTGCTACTATCCCATATAAATCATTGTGTTACAAGTTTCTGTGTTAAGAGAAAGACCTAATTTGCCAACAATATCAAATAGGAGCTAACCAGTAATTTCCACATCAACAATCAAGAGAATACCTACAGATTTAAAAAATTGCAGCAGCAGCTAAGTTTTTTGTTTGTTTGTTTGTTTTTGCAGTACGCGGGCCTCTCACTGTTGTGGCGTCTTCCCGTTGCAGAGCACAGGCTCCGGACGCACAGGCTCAGCGGCCATGGCTCACGGGCCCAGCCGCTCTGCAGCATGTGGGATCTTCCCGTACTGAGGCACAAACCCGTGTCCCCTGCATCGACAGGCGGACTCTCAACCACTGCGCCACCAGGGAAGCCCAGCAACAGCTAAGTTTTAAAGTTGTTATTGTTGACCTGTGTTCAGAGGTAAACATGGAATAGGCAACATTTGGGGTTTACGCTATAATAGACAGTTGTTCACACAAACCCTAACATTATTAAACCTTTGGATTATACTATATTATGGCAACTGAACTTGAGTCTCTGGAGGAGAGCTTCTGTCATATTCTAGAGTCCTGCCGTATCCTTTAGTGTCATCTTCTGTTTTTTCACAAATATTTATCTAGGACTAACTATATGTCAGTCACTGTAGTAAGTGCTAAGAATATAGCCATGAATAGAAGAAAGCCGTTACAAAAAATGAACAGGAGTGGGTAGAGATGATAAAAAATACATGAACAGATAAATATATAATAAAGAAGTAATGTGAATCAAAATAGAGTGAGAGGATAGTGACAGGTAGGGTGACTTCTGAGTACACCTCTAAATCAAGTGAGGGAGTGAGCCAGTCATGCAAATATCTGGGAGAAGTGTGATCTGGATGGAGAAGGGGAGAGAGTGCAGAACAAATGCCCTGAAACAGAAGCTTGTCCAACCTGTTCCAGCAGAGGCCAGGAGAGCAGTGAGGTTCCAGCAGAGTGAACAGGGGTAAAGGTGGTAATAAAAGAGGCAGCAGTGGTGAGATTCTTTTAGATCAAAGTAAAGACTTGGATTGTTCCTAAGTGTAATGGGAAGATATTGGGGGCTCCATCCCTAGAGCCCAGCAGAGCCCAGCAGAGTCAGCCTCATGGTAAATGTTTGTTGAATGAAAAAAAAAGATGAAAAACTTAACTACACACTGTATTCAATTCAACAATCAACAAAGACTTTAGCAAAACAAAATGAATACAATTATAATATCTCATTCATTGCCCTAAATCCTCTGCATCTATTTTTTTTAACATCTTTATTGGAGTATAATTGCTTTACAACAGTGTGTTAGTTTCTGCTTTATAACAAAGTGAATCAGCTATACATATACATATATCCCCATATCCCCTCCCTCTTGCTTCTCCCTCCCACCCTCCCTATCCCACCCCTCTAGGTGGACACAAAGCACCGAGCTGATCTCCCTGTGCTATGCGGCTGCTTCCCACTAGCTATTTTATTTTGAATATGTTTTTGCTCCTTTTATATTTCTAGTAATTTTCCTTGTCTGAATAGTCACACTACTTATTCCATCAGCTACAACAGAAGGACACAGATTTCATCTGTACCCCTCTGACTGATTTGCTATGGAAGAGCTTGGACTCCATTTCCATGTATATGTGCTTGACACTGTCTTGTTGTTTGAGCCCATTATTCCTTGTTGTTCTCTAGGACACAGCAAAAGCTCTCTGGGGTCAAAGAGAGAGTAAGCTGTCCCCTTGCCTAAACCAGAGTGTTTGCCTGTTTCCTTCATGGAATCAAAGTTGGTTTTTGAGTTTTAATTTCATTCTGGGTCTCTGAAACAGAGCAGGTAGCCAAAACATATTTTAACATCCCTACCCAACCTAGAGGGAAAAACATAGGCTTAGAATTTAGACAGACATAGGCTGTAGTTCTGAATTATGGCCCTGGTGTGTGGGGAGGCAGTAAGTGTGCAGGATCTGCAGTTACACCCTGCTGCTTGCTTTATGTGACTTTGGGAGCACTGCTTACATGCTCTGTGCTCTAGCTTCCCTACTGGCAAAACATGGAAAATAAAAGTATTTTCTTCACAGACTTAATGTAATGATTAATGAGCTAATGCTATACATATAAAGTACTTAGGAAATGCCTGAAATACAGTAAAAACAAAATAAATATTAGTTATTACTCTTAATTATACTCACTGTGTACCTATAGAAATTACTGTGTCTATGACCCTCATCTGAAAATAAGGAATTGTTGATAGCTACATTACAATAGTCATAAGAGAAACAAAAGAAATATGTAAAATACCTAGCATAGTACCTGCCACATCATGGTAATGATAATACTGAAATTGTTATTATTTGAGGTGCTTTTTTAGAGACTGATATTCAGGACATGGTTCTTGTGGCTCCATATACAACAGTAAAGTTCTTCTGACTTATGATTTCTGCTTTTGAATATGATTAAATACTAGATTCTACAACCCTCACCATGGTCCGTTGTCCCCTTTTAATAACATATATGTTGACATGGTGACTTCCAAAACATTTGTTTGCAATTTTAAAATATCTGTTTCAATTAAAAAGCTATTACCCTCCCCGAATTGGCCATCCACAGGGGAGGTGGGGTTCAGCATTACTGTATTCTCTAGCTAAGGAAATTATCAGAGATTCAGGGTCCTTTTCTGCTCCACTTGAGTTTTTGCCAGATTTGCCCTCAGGTCAGTTATCCTCATGGTTAGAAGAGGTGTCATATCTAGGCCAGGCAATGTCTAGAGGCAAAAAACAGAGCTGGGAAATATATCTCAGAGGTCCCCAACAGACTTTCCTTTACATCTCATTGGCTGGAACCAAGTCACATGCCCTGTTATAAACTCAGCACGAGCAAAAGGAAAGGGCCCACCTTGACTGGTTTATACCAACCAGGATTTACCTCTGAGGTAAGGGTAGGGTTATTCTCCACTGAGTTCTGTGGGGAAGTTGTGAACCCCAGAACAAAACCAGGACTCTGCCCACAAAGAAGAAAGGAGAATAGGATGCAGGGTTGACAACAGTGTCTGCTATAAATGACCAACAAACCATGTAAAACTACTTGTACTATCCTCTAAAATGCACTCATGCTTAGATCGTCTGTTTTTATGAGTTCTAAGGACTGACTGACTGCTTGGGCAGTAGCTACACTCACGTTTCTCACCCCAGACTATTACATAAGAGATGGTTTCCAAGCCTTGGATATTTTCAAAACAACCTTGTCTTTTTACATACTCAAAGACAACCAGAAATTGCAAAAAATCTCCCATGAACATTTCAAGAGTTCTGGGTCAGAGACTTTCTTATTGCCAGTTGAGTTGAATTTTGCCCTCAAACCAAGTTTCCACATTCCAGGATGCCAGTGGAATGTGGGATGGCCAACGTAGAAGGGAGAATTTGTTCTGAAGCTTGTCTTTTTTGTGTTTGTAGTAATACTGTTACTGCTTTAAGAGGGCAAGAAAATGCTAGCTTTTCTCCTTGTTTATTGGATACAGCCTGCCATAAACTTATTTTATTTGCCTCATAGGTGTGTTTGATTTTCATCTGTGTTGATGCCTTAAATAAATGTCTGGCAGGACCAGCTGGTGAGGATTTGATACCAACAGGAATCCCTTTTTAAAAAAGTAGTTGAATGTAGGAGTAATGAAAAAGTTAAAAATTAAACAGCAGGGAGCTCTTCTTACTGAAAGTACAAACTGTACCATCAGCACTGACCATGCACTGGCCACAAGGACAGATTTAGCAAGTGAGAGAGAACCTCTAGTTGAAATTTCCATTATAGAATCTTTTACAAAAGGTGTTAACGAAGATGCTGAAGAAAACCCACCTCAAATAAGTGAGTTTGAGTACTTAATACTGAAGTATTGAGTAGTGGGTATTGATACTTAATACTTGCTTACGTGGACTTAAATTCTGTAAAAGGAGAAACTCATTCTTCCTTATCTACTGTAGCTTTTCTTCTGCTATCCACACTCTAGTGTCTCTAAACATCCATTATTCATTGCCAAATGTAATAATCTTTTCCCTATTATTTTCTCAACCTCTCTGTGGTATTTGATTTACTCATTCCATTTGTTAACTATTCTCCCCTCTTGGGATCCAGACTAAATATATTCAAACTAAAAATGTCAACTCTGCATTCTAAATGAAGTGCTGGAGCCAGTGGCCACCAGAAGCCAGTAGAGGGGCAGAAATAAGGGATAATTGTTAATTTACATATATGCATAAATAATGTGAGTCTGTCATTGTGTCCATGGTCCTAAGAGACAGACTCTCTTAGCTCAGAGATCTAGGCAGCTGGTCTGGAATTTTGTTGGGCTCAATCCAGAGAGAAACAAATGGATCAATGTATGGATCAAGTCACCAGAGTGAAGGGATGGAGGACGGAGGGAATGAACAGTGTCCACCAAACTGAGAAGGCATCTTGAGACTGAAAAACAAGGCAGGCAGCTCCATATAATCAATGGATCAGTTTATTATAGTGTAACTTACAGGGTGGGATGGGTATTGGGAAGACAATGATCCAGAATCATTTGCAGCTACACTCCACACTTCTGAGGGGCCAGTGGGACAATTTTATAGTTACCCTAGTGTATGGGAGGGCTAGGTCCTTGGAAACAGGATGTGCATTCCTAAGTCAAGATGTACAAATGGGTAGCTAGTCTAGTGAGTGCCAGGAATACATCAGGGAAGATTTTCATCATTGGAGACTAACAGGGCATATAAGCTACCTGGTCCTACTGTTTATTAAGCAATATCTATTAACTACAAAGCCCCTGATGACAGAGAAGCAATTCATTGTCCAGTATAGTCCTGGGTAGGGTCAGTGAAAGGACAGGAGAAACTGTTAGGACCCAAGATGGCACAAGTTATGCTAACAGCCATATGTGAAGACACAAGAAGGATGAGGAAAGTAGATGAACCAGGGGAACTAGAGGGTAATCAGTAAAAACAGAGAGCTCTCCCCATGCAGCACAGCTAGAAAGAGGCATTGGGGAATTATGGTCAGAGTCCATTTAATCATCATAATAATTAATTTTCAAGAGCCAGAACCAGTCTGGTGTTTGAAAGAAAGAAAATCTTCCTTCACAGTCCAAGAGTGTCCTTTCTGTTTATAAAATTGATAGCTCAGGTGAATAGAAAAGATCTGAAGAGTCCTCTTCCTGGGAAGCATAACTGATGGAGGGGAACAGGCATAGGAGTTGTGCCACAGGGGTCATGGGATACTGGCCTCTCCTGTTTTACTCTTCTTACCTTTCTTGAGGATTATTCATTTTCTATATCCTGATTTGTCTCACCTTCTCTCTTCTATGACATAACAGCAGGTCTTTTCCCATCTTCTCTCCTTGGCAATTTCATTCACTTTTCTGATTTCAGACCTACATCTCTGGTCCCAACCTCACACCTAAGCTCCTAAACCACTTGTCAAATATCACCACTGAACTGTATCTAGATGTCACCAGCATCTCAAGGTGAACCCCCCTTCTTTGTCAGAGCTAAACTTCCTGATTTCCCTTTTCTTTTGTGGGTATTTCCATCTCAGACACTGTGTCTCGAAACCTCACTAGTTTTGGAATATACCTTTATCCTTACTCTTCACGAGATCCTGCTAAATTCTAGACATTCTAACTTTTTCCATTTTCCACATCCATTTTCTCCTCCATTCCCGTGGCCATTACCCTTATTCTGGCCCTTACTTCTCATGTAGTCTACTATTCCAGCTTCCATTTGCTTTCCTTTCCATTCTGTCCTATACAGTACTATGATATTAAATTCCTAAAGTTTATTTTTCTTCATTTCCACTACTGTTCAAAAACCTTCACTGTTTCCCCATCACCATTGCCAATACTGTAGTTCAGGCCATCATCAATTTCTCACCTAGATTACTGCAATAGACTTTTGATAGACTATTTACCATTCCAGTTATCCTGCCTCTAATCAAGTTGGTAATATGTTGCCAGAGTGATTGTTTCTAAAATCAAGTGTGAACTCATTAGTTCCCTGCTTATAGCACTTCAGTGGTCCTCTATTCCTTTAAAATTGTTTTGAAGGCCTTTCAAGATCTAGCCCCTATTTTTATCTCTGATCTCACCTCTTGCTATCAGTTGCCAGCTGCTCCACCCCTCCTCCCCTCTACCCCTCTTAGGATACAAAACAAAGAAGTAATTAATAGCAGATTTTCCTCTTATCAGACAGGGCAGCTCATGTGAGTAGACACCAGTTTACTTTATAGCAATTGGCTTGAGGCCACTGTGTAAACAAAGCCTGATGCTTTTTTTCCATGATGCCAGAAACCATGTTGGTTGAAAATGAAAAATTCAGTCAATCATCTGGAGGCATCCCAAATATCCAGATGTTTGGCATCATGTAGACAAAATAGTCAGATGATTCAAAAAGAAATTTTCACTCTTCCACTTAGAGTGTGTTTTGGTCTCCAGTAGTTATCAAAGGGGCAAACATGCTCAAGTGACTTTCCTGAGAAAATGAGTTCCAGGTGGAATTAAAAACACCAAAAGACAAAGGAGGAGTAAGGACCATGGTTATTGCACTTGTAAGACTCTAAGGACAATAAAATCGTTTGAATTGTTGCAAATTGTTGTTAACAATAATCTACCTTGTTATGACCTGATGCTTCCAACTTTAACTGTGGCAGTGGCTTGCTTCCATATCAAGAACTTCCACAGATACTCTGATGTGCATTAGGCACGAGTCCACATATATTACTCTAAAAGGACTTGAGTGCCTTTTGTGTACAAGCCAATTTAGTTACCTGAAAGAATTAGCATTATATTAAGGGTTTTTGTGACTGAAGCTAACATTTCTGAAGGTGTACCTCAGAGCCAAGACAACCTGAAGAACCGAAGAAAAACTAATCTAATGGCATAATTAATTATATAGGTTTTTCAGTCAATTGAAGGAGAAAAATAAGCAATGATTTAATTTACCTATCAAATTAATAGCAAAGCAAGAGGATGTGCTTCCATTACTCTGAGTATTGTAGGGAAGAGGTTTAAAAATTGTATCAAGTGAATTTATCTAGCCCGGAAAACACTGAGAAGTTAAATGTGAACAACCCCAAGGAAAACCAATGAAGACAGTTTAGAATTTGTGTCTGAATCTATTAAAAATAAAGTTCATTTAAAATTTAAGTTTACAGAGTCTGTTGGACATACTATAGATACTTGTTAGTGATTTAATTTTACCTAGGCAAATACACAGTCATAAGGGAATCAGTTGTAACCATTTGTGACCTGGAGAACCCTTGGTTTAAAAATGGCTACTGTCTTAGATGCATGCTCTCCAGGCAATGTGTGTGCAATTACTCAGTGTTTACATATGAAAAATTTACATTGCAAAATTTATCACCAGTTGGTTGAAGTTCATGGAGAGATTATTTTTGTCAAGCAGCAAATTGATGGGAAAATTTTCAAGGTAGGAGGTTAGTGATGCACATAGTGTTGAAGATCAGCAAACGTGACCAGAAGAACCTATACTGTAGTTGAACAGCAATGATAACAGCAACAACAACCAAAAAAAACCTCATCTCAAAGTAGAATATAATCTAAGCAGAAAAGTGGTAACTCATTATATTTTTTCTGCTGTATAAATGCTTTATCTTGTTAGGTTGTGTAGGAAGTCACATTATTGTGTTGTTTAGATGAAATTAATATTTATTTCTCTCGTAGAAAAATTGGTTGAGCAAAAATATCTTGTGTATTCATTGCACCAGTTGAATTTGTAGCAACAGTAGTCATCTATCTTTTGGCATTCACCTGGCTAATAACAAAGGACCTTTAGCTATTCCTTCAGCTCTACAATTGCATAATATGATGGAGAATTGTCAGGTGTGTCTAGTCAATATACAGGAAAGAGCTAGGCTTCCTGGGAACAGAATCCTTGGTTTTTAAATCATGACAGCCTTGATGGTCTTGAAGAATTTTGTAAATTCTAAGAAACAATATGTGGCTCTGCTTCTTAGAGGCCGATGAGGGTATTTTATTATTTTAGAGGGAAGGCAAAAGTTGATGACTTCCTGTGGGTATAAGTTATTCCTTGAGAATCAGGATGTAACTCAGAGCCCTGTTAATTTCCATAGCTATATACATCCTGTCCACTCATGCACATGCATAAGAGTAATTAAGGTTTTGAGTGGAAAACTTTTCACCACATGGGATGAAAATATGATGTTGAGACCAAGGATATGGAATGCACACTCCAACATTTGGTTATGATTAGCCCCAGCTAGTATACAATAAAAATACATTAAAAAAAAACTAGGGTGCGTGCTGAGCAGAAGGCTGATAGTTCTTTAAAGTTCTGTTCTGTTATTAAATTTCTTCTGCTTTCATATTAAACTTCAGTTAAATAGTCTCATCGGTTCATTGGAGTAGGTTTCCATTCAAAATGAACATTTGTCAACAGATGCATTTATAAACAGCTGTGGTTTTCTTTGGGTATATACAGTGTTATTATCCAGACCATCTGGCCATTTTACTGATGGTGTTTCTTATTTGGGCTCTGTTTCTGACATAATAATTTATTATCTTTAATCTGCTTGATTTCTTCAGAGAGAGCTTTTCCTTCTCTCACACCTCATGAACCACCCCGCCACCGCAAAGAAAAACCAAAAATTAAAAAAAAAAGAAGTAAACTAACAAATGAAAAAGCTTACAGGGAGTGAATAGATCTTTCTAAAGGTCACGGCTTGACCTAGTTATTTTCTTTTCTCTTTTTACTATAAAATGCAGTCTGATTAGAAAGAAAGATCAATTTAAAAACAATAATGCTACATTAATATTTTAAAAATAAATTGCTTCCAAATATAAATATTTTCTGGGATTTATTTGTTTGATTTATTGTTTCTTTAATTTTAGAAACTTTGGCTACTTCACAAATGATTAAGAAACAACAGCTTTATTTTTCCAGGGCTTATCATGCTATCCCATGCTTTCTTACCAGCATTTTTAGTCAGAACAATATAATCATGGGAAAAAAAAAAAGAGAAGAATAAATGTGTTTGCTTTAAAATACATCCATCCATGAACAGCATAGGAACCTAAAAATATGTACCCTTTTCTTATTCAGGTATAAGATGTAAATTTTAAAAATTCAGAAAGGTATAAGGAAGTGGCACTTTGCATTATGTGAGCCAAATATGTAATGAGTATATTGGTAGTCAGAAAATGTAGAAAAAAATGTAAGTCACATTTTTATAATTACCTTACTATAAATATTATAAATTATTAAACTTTGATATTAAATTCATGTATAAATTTTAGGCAAAACTATATTGGAAAGAAAAATATTGAATATGGAATAAGAATTTGTAATTTCCAAAGTAAGGACTGAGTCTATCAATGACCTAGAAAATGCAGCAGGATAGCTTGATACTGTAAAAAAAAAAAAAAAAAAAAAAAATGTAAATAAGAACATTTATTCTCTATAGGCAAATCATTCTCTGACATAAATCACAGTAATGTTTTCTTAGGTCAGTCTCCCAAGGCAATAGAAATAAAAGCAAAAATAAACAAATGGGACCTAATCAAATGTATAAGCTTTTGCACAACAAAGGCAACCATAAACAAAAGAAAAAGACAACCAGCAGACTGGGAGAAAATATTTGTAAGTGATGCGACCAACCAGGGCTTAATTTCCAAAATAAACAAACAGCTCATACAGCTCAATATCAAAAAAGCAAACAACCCAATCAAAACATGGGCAGAAGACTTAAATAGACATTTCTCCAAAGAAGACATACAGATGGCCAATAGACACGTGGAAGGATGTTCAAAAAGTCTACAAATAATAAATACTGAAGAGAGTGTGGAGAAAAGGAAACCATCCTACGCTGTTCGTGGGAATGTAAATTGGTACAGCCACTGTGGAAAACAGTACAGAGGTTCCTTAAAAAACTAAAAATAGAGTTACCATATGATCCTGCAATCCCACTCCTGGGCATATATCTGGAGAAGACTCTAATTTGAAAAGATACATTCACCCCAGTGTTCATTGCAGCACTATTTAAAATAGCCAAGACATGGAAGCAACCTAAATGTCCATCAAAAAATGAATGGATAAAGAAGATGTGGGACCACCGTTGGCCCATAGGTTGTTACAGCCAGCAACTGGATCCCCCTTGCCTTAGAGCCATTACTGTCACTGACCTTTTGGTTAAGACCATCAAGAAAATCTTTGTGGGATCCTCTTTAACCATTTTTGTACCTCATGAAATAAAAGCCCTCCTGAATTCTCATCCCATTCGTCATTTCTCAGTCAGCCCCCTCACATCCTATGAAGTTCTTTTGTTAACTTGCTCTTCACATAACGTTTTATGTTGTAATAGCCTTTAACCTGCTCCTCTTCTCCCCTCCATCTCCAATGAAGTCCCTGATGACTGCTTAAGGCTGACACATCACCTCCTGACTCCTCATAATGATCTGCAGGAAATAGCTTTGGGTAACGGTGACCTCTTACGTTTCATTTCCCAATCTGTGCACTTTCCCTCCAACATGAGACACTACACACAGGAGAGGTCCTTTCTGACATGGAGGTACAAAAGATCTTGATCAACAGCAGAAACCTCCCTTACATAGAATTGAGAAAACAGAAGGGCAATCTCTCACAGTCTTTGATGATAGCAGAGCCCAACGGGAAGCAGAAAGACTCTTCTTCTTTCTTGGCAGACACTCAGCCAATGAGAGACTGTCACAACTCAGCCAATAGAAAACCAGTATACTTCAAACTCTTAATTCCTCCCATGGACTCTTTGTTTACTATACCCCTTCCTATTTTCTTTAACCCTCTTTAAAAGATTTCTCCACTTCTATCTGCAGAGGGAATGGCACATGACTCTTCATGGCTGCAGACCCCAAATTGCAATTCTTTGCTCATTCTGAATAAACCCTTTCTTGCTGGAGAAATAACTGGCAGTCTATTTGTTATAGGTGAACAAAGCAAAAAGGAAACTATATTAAAATTATAAGATAATTGGGTATATAAGGATAATAAGGATTAATTAGTTTTGTTAGATGCAGTAATAGCATTGTGATTATATATTTTTTAAAAGTCCATATTTTTTAGAGATGCATACTGAAGTATTTAGAGGTAAAATAATATAGTGTCTAAAATTTTCTTTAATTTGTGGTGGGGAGGAGATAAAAAAAGATTGGCCATAAGTTGATACTATTCTCTCTACTTTTATATATGGAAGACATTCTCTATAATAAAATGTTTCATAAAAAAGAAATGATTAGTCATATAAGAGAAATACTGTTATACCATATGCTCTTCAACATAGAGTATATTTTTAATAAAGTAATAATTTAATATACAGTTAAATTGTATTCTATCAAAACAGCATTACATTGTAATTTTAATGACCTTGTAGGAAGAGAATTTGCTCCCTTCCTTAGAAAACCAGTACATGACTTGTTCAACAAGTAAGGCAAATGCCATGAATATGAAAGCTGCAGTTTGCAATATGTCACATCTAGAACCCAGGGAAGATGAATTAGACAAAAGTGGTAGTCATTCAATTACACAATCCTGACAAGTTGGTTTGCAGCAACAAAACTGTCCATTTAAGTTTATTTTTTCTTTTTAAACTTTTTTAACATCTTTATTGGAGTATAATTGCTTTACAATGGTGTGTTAGTTTCTGCTTTATAACAAAGTGAATCAGCTATACATATACATATATCCCCATATCTCTTCCCTCCTGTGTCTCCCTCCCTCCCACACTCCCTATCCCACCCCTCTAGGTGGTCACAAAGCACTGAGCTGATCTCCCTGTGCTATGTGGCTGCTTCCCACTAGCTATCGGTTTTACATTTGGTAGTGTATATATGTCCATGCCATTCTCTCACTTAGGTTCCATGTTGTCTTCAGTCTTTTCATTGTGTTTTGCATGAAATCCATCACAGAATGAGAACTTTGGACCTCCAACAATGTTAGTACAAAGCTTTATCTCCCAAATCCTCCATGTCAAAAGCAGGGGTTGTCTTTCTGGATGTGAAGGTTTACCATAGATTTGCTGTGATGATATTTAACATAAAATCTTTTGTAAGTTAGATAACCAACTGCAGCTGTCCCAGCAGCAATGGTCACTGCTGCAATCCATTTTACATTGAAATAATGACAAATACTAAAAATGTTAAAAAAAAAAATTGTTGTTATTGATGTAAAAAAATTAATAGAAAGTTAACAAAAAGTAAAGTGACATGGAACCAATAGTAATTTAATTATCTTCTATTCAAACAATAAATCTTAAATGGGAGAAAATCTTTTTGCTCACTAAGGCTATAACTCTGTACATAACTGAATCATTCTTGTCAGGTAAGGCTCTCTCCTGATATGAGGAAATCATGAGCTGAGGAAATGATCTGAAAACTTTTTAAATGTCTCCAGGATGTTTCCATCTAGACTCTTTGTCTCATTGTGATATATAATACAGAATATGTATGTAGTCTTTTCCCATTTCTGGCACAGAACTCCTAAAACCTTTGGAATTTGCAAGTGATGAGAGCAATCAAGGTGTGTTATGTTAATGAGGTGACTTTTGCAAAGCACCTCAGGATGGGTGCCAGTTGCCAGGAGGAAAATCCTGTGATTAGAGGGTTGGAACTTTCAGTCCCACGTCCTGATCTCTGGGGAGAGGAGAAGGAGTGAAGATCAAGTTCAATTACAAATGGATGATGATCTAATCAATTTTGTCTGTGTAATGAAGCCTCTACAAAAATCCAAAAGGGAGGGGTTCAGAGAGCTTCTGGGTTGCTGAACATGTGGAGATTTGGGAAGAGTGGTGCACTCAGAGCCTGGAAGCTCTGTGTCCTTTCGCAATACTTTGCCCTATGCATCGTGTCCATCTGGCTGTTCCCAAGTTATACCCTTTTATAATAAACCAGTAATCTAGTGAGTCAGTTGGTTTCTTGAGTCCTGTAAACCACTGTAGCAAATTAATTGAACCCAAGGAGGGGCTGTGGGAACCTTTGGTTTATAGCTGGTGGGCCAGAAGCATAGGTGACAGCCTGGGCTTTCAAGTGGCATCTGAAGTAGAGGGCAGGCTTGTGGGACTGAGCTCTTAAGCTGGCAGAACCTCCAGGTAGATAGTGTCAGAATGGAGTTGAATTGTAGGTGTCCCAGGTGCTGTCAGAGAAATCTCGGTGGTGTGGGGAACACCCCTGATCAGAACTGGAGTGAGAATCATTACTCCTTAAAGTTTGTTTCTAATGCTCCTATTCTATCAATGACACCATCAGTCTCTTAGTCCCACACACTTCAAATTGTGCTATAATTTTTCATCCTTTCTTTCATTGCAGTTGCAGTCAGTTAACAAGTCTTGATGAATCTTGTTTGTCAGTGTGTCATGTATTGCCTTCTCCCAACTTTAATTTCCAAACCTCACATCTGAGTCCTGCTTAATAGCTGAATTTTTATACTACTGACATACTGCCTCCTAAACTGCTAGTTTTGTCACATCATCCTATACTAAAGAACCTCCAATCGTCCCTTATTGTTTGATGTCAACCTTTATTTTGTTGCCTAACAGTCTGCATTCTCCTTTGTCCCCACATAATCTATAGCTGTTCCTTCCTTCCCACCATGAGGTTTTGCTCTGTATCCAGCTCCATTCTTCAGCTGCCTCCACTCTGTCCTCAAAGACTACCTTACATAATTCCTTGTCCTCTAACTGTTAGGCTTGGTCAATAGGAGTACTATTAAGGGATTTATGGGTTGAATAAAACCTAAAGGAGTTTAAAAGAAATTTTTCTTTAAGATAAAGTGGGAAAAATATCCCAAACAAAATTATTTTCTCTCCATCTTAATCAGAATCATAGTAAATTATATAGAATCTCAGAGTAAAAAGAGATCATAAAATTTATATACTCCAACCCCCTTCCAAAGCCAAAGTATTCTATAGGGTAGTCCCTAGCTTATGTTCCCTCTTTTCCAAGAAATTCTTTCCAGCCTTTGAAAGCGTTCACTTTTAGAAAGTTCTTTCTTATAACAAACTTTCTATCTCCTCAGAGTTAACATCCATTGACCCTATCTACTACAATTAACCTTTAAAGATAAATGCCCAGTGTCCATCCATGATAGCACCTCAACTATTTTATGATAGCTATCACTTTGTCTACTCTTCCCTAAGCTGGAAATTTCCAATTTTAAAAACTGTGCATGAGAGAACATGTTTTTAAGATCCACAGAGCCTGTTGACTAAGTCTTCCTTGTGGCACTCACTACCTTAAGAGAACTCATTTTTGGCAGGCACCTGTGCTACTGTCTTAGATGACTGACTTTTCTGTCATAGGTGAGCTCCCTAGAATCAGTGGCTGTGTCATATTCATCTGTATTCCCAGTGCCTTGCCCAGTTATTACCACTTTCATTGTTTTGTTTTTTTTTTTTTTTTTTTTTTTTTTTGCGATATGGGGGCCCCTCCCTGGCGTGGCCTTTCCCGTTGCCGGACGCGCAAGCTCAGCGCCCATGGCTCACGGGCCCAGCCGCTCCGCGGCATGTGGGATCCTCCCGGACCGGGGCACGAACCCGTATCCCCTGCATCGGCAGGCGGACTCTCAACCACTGTGCCACCAGGGAGGCCCTACCACTTTCATTTTTAAACAAACAGATAGATGGATTCACTTATTCCCCTTTAATGCTTCAAGCGTGCCTCTCCCTCTCAGAAACAGACTCAGTAGTTCAAACGAGGTCTGATTAATACAGAGAGGATTAAAGCCATACTTGTTCAAATAAAATATCATACTTCCTATAATGCAGCTTGAGATTACATTAGCATCTTTTTTATCCCCTCAACTATATACACTAGTGACTCATATCAAATGCATTTTAAATTAAACTCAAAATTTTTTACATATTACATCCAAATCATATCTTCTAGCAAGTATTGGTGCAGTACATTTCTTTTCCTTATCTAAATATAAAAATAGTGTTTATCCAATAAACATAATTTATTCTTGCTGAACCTATCAAACTGTACTTTGAGATCATCTGGGATTCTGATACTATCATACATTATTTTTGTTATCCCTCCTACTTTTTCTTTGTTAATTATGATAATGTCTTCATAGTTCTTTCTTCCATGTATTGATAAAAGTATCAATTTATTCATTCATTTATTCAATGACTATTAATTGAGCATCGAATAAATGCAAGCACTTATTCAAGGTGCTGGAGATGAAGCTTATATTCTAGGGCAGTGATTTTCCAAATTTAGCATACATCAGAATAACCGGGAGGGCTTCTTAAAATACAGATTATTTTAATGGTCTCCAACCCCAAAGTTTCTGACTTTATAGGTCTGGTGTATGTGTGGCAGGGGAGAGATTTTGCATTTCTAACAAGTTCCTAGATGATGCTGATGCTGCTGTTCAGGGCCCACACTTTGAGAATCACTATTCTAAGGAGAGACACACATTTGAATGCTAAGGACTTCATATTATGCAAATATGAGTTCACAGGACTGAGGCTAGATCCTTGCCTATAGAATACTCCAAGATTTATTTTATTTTATATGTTGCTTGTAAATATAACAAAACAATAGGTTGACAATTAGTTATGGTAAAAGAGATTTTCCAATATTTGGGGGATGAGTAAAGAGCATACTAATAGAAAATCAAGCTGCTCTTTTATAAATTACTCAGTTAATTCATTTGAAATAAAATATTTAATATCATACTCAGAGTCTGTTTTTAAAATAGTTACTGTTACATTATATTAAATAATATTCTCCCAGGTATTTTGTTCAGAAACTAGTACATTTCTAATGTTCTATTAATATAACTGTGAATGAATGAATAAATGATAATAAGAATGTTAAGAGATTTTTCAGGTAAGTGATCCATAAATAAGTGGCAGAATCCTGACTTGAACTCAGATCTCCAAAGGGGAACACAGTCAACAGTATATTTAGAGCAGTAAAAACTTATTTCTAAGTCAATGTCAATCCCAGATAAATATATGAGTTGCCTAAAGTTTGAGCACTTATTTTCATGTGTGATTATGCTTAGGCATCTTGTGAGATGCGGACAATGATTTGTCTGAATCTCTTGGGAATCTCCCCTAATCACAGATCCTTAACTATTTCTTGGAATAAAGCCAAAGAATTGTACAAACTATACTGTTAACAGCTGTGATCTGGCAGACTGACTTTAAGGAAAATTCAAGGGCTGGGACCTATTTGCCTATTGAATGTATTTCCCCTCTGAATGTATTGAACCATCCAGACACTTTAAATTGCCTCAGTTAGTGGTGTAAAATACTCAACATAAAATCGATTGCAGTTCACTTTCATTTAAATAATATAAAATATGAAGCCTCATGGGGCCTATTTGCCCCAGTTGAAATGTGTGCCGAATGCCCAGCTGGAATAGGGCATTGAAGAGATGGATCGTGGCTTTTAAAGGTTGTAATACAGGGCTCTTCCTATAGCCTGTAACCAGGTACCCTGATTCCAAAGTGATAACTACACCATAGACCCACTACAATGGTTTGTTTGAGCCATCCCTTGTGCTGTTCTGCGAATAAACCCAATAATGTATGAATCATGCTTACTACTGAACTAAAACGTGCCTACACACTGTCAACGTTTTTAGCATTTAAAAGCTCATCAGATGGATAGTTCAGCTCTCAAACACCCAAATGGTTTAGCTTTCATTGTGTCAATGACTCCAAACTTTTTGAGGTAGAAATATCATGTTTTTGTTTGTTTTAGTCTTTGCCTATTTTGAGTCCACTAATAGCTCCTACTCTATTATTTTATAGGTATTTACCTACCATGTTAGTCATTAATTTCCACAAAGATGGAGGCTTCATATTTTATATGATTTAAATTAAAGTGAACTGCAATCGATTTTATGTTGAGAATTTTACACCACTAACTGAGACAATTTAAAGTGTCTGGATGGTTCGATACATTCAGAGGGGAAAGTAATGGTTTATAATGCACAGTGACAAAGCAGGCTGCTATGGACTGAATTATGTTCCTTCTAAATTCATATGTTGAAGTCCTATCCCCAATATGGTGGTATTTGGAGATGGGGCCTTTGGAAGATAATTAGGTTTAGAGAAGTTCATGGGGCAGTAGGGGGGTGACCCTCATGATGAGATTAATCCTTTTATAAATGGAGACACCAAAGAGTTTGCTCTTT
>NW_006777801.1:62683-90584 GCF_000442215.2 Lipotes vexillifer
CTCCCCAACAAGTGAGGACACAGCAAGAAGATGGCTGTCTACAAGCTAGAAAGGGAACTCTCACTAAAACCTGACCATGCTGGCACCTCGATCATAGGTTTCTAGCCTCCAGAACTGTGAGAATTCAAACTTCTGTTGTTTAAGCCACCCAGTCTGTGATATTTTGTTATGGCAGCCCAAGTTGACTAAGACACACAGTGTTTTAAATGAAACTTTTAAATGAATTAAACCATCTCCACTAATAACACTCAGGATTAGTCTGCAAATGAAACAGACTTAGTTGGAGTTTTTAAAGACTAATTGTACTGGAACTTTGAACATTAAGAAGACATGACCTGATTGTTAATTTTCATTGTATATCATTGAAGATATAACCTGTTAGAAAATAACAAGATGACTCTTAAATGACTTTTGATGCAGTGTACAAACTCATCAGCTATGAAAAAACAGTGGAAAAATATGCCTTTCTCCTTCCTTTTGCAAGAAAATCATTGACATTCAGAACAATGCCCAGAATCGTAACTAATTTACTTGAACATGCCATTCTTGGGGTATATAATTTGAAATGCCACATGCACCCTCTTGAACTACAACTGTATCTTAATAGAACATGATAGCAGGCTAAGTTGTATAAAAGATTCTGAGGGCTGAGGAGTCTACTGACTGGTAGAGAACCAAACAAAGCCATCCTCTGAGTCAGTCAGATGTTCAGATTTCCAGTAAAGGTCCCACAAACAACTACTTCAAGTTCATTGACAGTCAACTGCCAAAACAACAGCTTCTCTGTTTTCCAAAGCAGTACATGTATACGATCCATAAACAATTTGTCAAGGACATTGTACATCTGGACAACACAGTTGCAAGGTTAATTTTGGTTGGAAGAAAACTGTGCCCCTGGTTTTAATTTGGATGGAATTTTGATGAGGGAAAGAATCCTGTCATGGGCATTTCTGATGTTTCTATGCTATGAGCTGCCAAACATAGAAGATTCTGGTACATAAAACTAGCACTTTGAGTGAAGTCAGGGAGTGTCGGAAGGCTTTGTCTCATGGACCAGCAACCTGGGCATTCATTATCATTATAGGCTTGGAATTTCAAGATTCATACTATCAAAATAGCACTAAATAGTGAATAGTGAAAACCACTAAACAGTTTCTCGTGTCTCACAGGACTATGGTGAGTTTCCCACTATTAGAAAGGGGCACCAATCATCATCAAAATGGTCAAGGTCCTCTTATACCTTTACTTTCTCAGAGCATTTGGAGTTGTCTACCCAGTCCTTCTCTTATTTCCAATATTACTGAGGTCCATATAAATCCAGTGTTTCTCGGCAGTAATATCAGAGAACCAAGTGTCTCTTTTCATCCCAATCTTTTTTTAAAATAAGCATATTTGTAATGACAGGACTCATTGGACAATCTTTGTAAGCATGGGTAAGGAAGAGTGAGTAACTTTCATGATGTTGCATAAGTGAACCCATACAAAAGTCAGATTCTTTTTACCCTGCTCTCAATCTTTTCTACTTCTCCCCTGAGTAGGACATGGTCAGCTGCATCATACAGCTGCCTTCTGTTCTGTTGTCACAATGGACTCTTGATAGTTTCCATCTGTGGTTAGGACCACCTCTGAAGTCAACTCAGTTCAGATTACCACTAGAGGAAGTGTCTGAGGAGCATTCAACACTCAAGTATCAGGTGTCACCCCTGAACACCTGTCTTAGGAGCTTTCATCACCATTCTGACAGAAGTGGCCTTCCACTTGCATGTGACTAGGCTAAAATGTTTTAATAACCTGGGCTTAAGATGTTGGCTTTTTAAATTTAAGAAAAGCCAACATACAAAATTCAAAATTATTAATAGATGCATTTGAGAAACTGTTCATTTTTATGAGTTGAAAATTTGGCCAAAGGATTATCACAGTTACCCTAGATAAATGACAGTTCCCAGTATTAAATGTACTATAGTATATAGAATTTGTTTTACCTGCAACTCACATTACATACACTCCATGTATTGATTCGTATTATCTTAATAACAATTTTATAAACAATATAGAACAAGAATGGTGTCAATTTTGTAGTTGCAGAACCTGAGAGAAATTAAATAAGTATAAGGTCGCATGGATTGGGAATTAAAATCAAAATTCAGATTTCAATTTCAAGCCCCATGTGCTTTCTACACTACAGTGTCTACCTCTGAACCTTTGCACCTAATAGAAACATTCAGGTATATTAACACATGGTATCTACTGCTATTTAAAGACTAAGGATCAGGAATCTGAAATATTAAGGATTATGCATATTAATTTAAAATCAACAGTAATGGTGCATCTGTGATATACATATTTTTTCAACATCATCGTAACTGTTTTTTGACCTCTACGTGTCTTCACTATACTTTAAGCACAGGGGCTGGCTCCATCCCCAAATAGGAAATATAATAGCCTATAGATTTTATGGTGAATCAGGAGGCAGAATTTGCTGTTAATCTCATATCAACCTGCCACTCATTTCTGATAACTGGGCTTCTTAATAAATTCCATTCCTAACCCATGTTCCAAATCTCTTCCCTCTTGCCTCAGTTTCTGTCTTAATTCAATGCCAGGCACTTTGGTTCCTTTGGTTTGAAGGATTTTTCCTGTCCTGATAGGTCTTATTTCTTCAAACAGCACTCATCACCCCATGCCCAAGAACTTTCACTCTTGTAGCAACACTTTCTCAATACTGACATTAGTCTGCCTTCTGGGATCAGGAGGGCTGCCTGGTGGAGATGCTATGGACTTTGAAGTCCGACCGTGATGGGTCTGAATCACTCATTCTTCACTTTTAGCCATTAACTTTAATCTCTGCAACTACTCCATGAAGGTGTTTTTCAATTCCCATTTTATAAATTATAAAACAAAGGCAAGTCACTTAACCTCCTGAAGTCTCAGCTTCAAAATTCATAAAATGTGACCATTACTACTATTACTATTATTACTTAACCAGGGCCTCTCTAATATTGACCAGAAATTGAACTGTCCTCATTGCTATTCCGGCTTTGTGGATTCCCTACAGACCCTGAAGTATGTGTCGAGGCTCCAGGTCCCCTTTGTTCCTGGTCAACTCTATTTTATGACAATCTGGGCTTCCAGATACCCCAGGAACAAATACAAATTGACAAAGCAAAGTACTGAAATTTAGATGAACTCTTCTTGTTGTGAGTTTGACAGCAAGCAGATGCCATATACTGTGAAATCTGAAACTATTATCCACTTAAGTTCAGTTCAGATTTCTATGTCCCCCTTTGTACTTGGAACAGTCACATGTTCACTTTATCTTGTCTTGTTTTCCCTTCAAAATACTAATCCGTCTTTGCTCTCTGGTATTATGCTGTAGATCTGTTTGCTTATTGTCAGGTTACTCCTCATGAACAAAGCCTCGTCTTCATGCAAGGAAGGTTGACTATGTTGTTCATGTCTTTTTCTCTAGCACATAGAGGAGTGCTTGGCACATAATAGTTCCTCAATAATATTTGTTAATAAGAAAGCAAAAATGGAAAGAAGGAGGATAAGGAAAGAAGGAAGGGAATAAGGGAGGGAGGAAGGAAGGAGGAAAGGGAGAGAGGAAGAAGCATACTTGGGGGGAGGTTGGAAAGCTAAAAATTTTAATACTTTTGATAATAATATCTAAGACTTATTGAGTGCTTACTCTATGTCCTGTTCTAAGAAATTGATATGTGTTAATTAATCTACTGGTGCAAATACATATTAAGAGGTAGGTAAGATTGGGAAACTGGGACAAAGAGGTTAAATAACTCGTTCATGGCCACAAAGCTCGTAATAGTGGAGTTAGGCTTCAAACCCAGGAAATTTAAGTCCAGATTCTATGCTCTTGATCTCCATGATGTATTGCTTTTTTTAAGAGTGTATAATTGATTCATGGAATAAAAAAATAGGGCTGAACATTTACTGCTCTTAAAGCAAGTGACTTAAAAGAAGGGACTCTAAGAAGGTTCTCAGTAATTGGTATTAAATTCTGTAAACTCAAAAAAAAATCCTTCTTACTTAGGCAAATTTACAGCGAACCGTTGAGGTAAGAGAACTTGGAGAGACAGAAGGACCAGACTGGATCACACATTTCTTGTCCAGACCCAGTACAGATTAATAAATCACAAACAATTCAGAGAACATCTTCATGCAATTCTGAAGGTATTTCAAGGAACCTTCCCATCTGGAATCTGTGCTGATTCTTTTCATATTGTATTTCCCTAAGGATGACTCACAGGAAATTGAGGTTTCAGAAATATGTTGTGTTTTTTATGGCATTTCTCTACCTTCACTGCAGAAGTTTCAAAGATAAGTGATTTTGTGGTTGTGTTTTTTCGCATTGTTTAAAGAAAGAAACTCACTACGTTTCAACTATTTTTTATAATTTCTCTAATCATAATAGCATTTATGCTTATGTGACAATAGTGATGATAGTGATGAAAATCCTGCTGACTGTGGTACAAATATTCCAATAAGTGAGGGTATGAAGAGGGTGAAGAAAAAAAAAACCCTGGATAATATATAAAATTGCAGCCAAAAAATAGTTGTTGGATAACCACTATGTGTATTGAGCTATGCTACATATCATGAGGGGTACGAGGATATATGGCCTCATCCCTGCCTCAAAGAATACAGTCTGTTAGAAGTGTCAGAGGTAGACCAAATGTCTCCAGCAGGGGATGAAGGCAGTGTGAAATAGACACAAAATACAGTGATCACACATTTACTGGCATATGATTAATTCCAGCTGGAGGATCCTTAGAGCCTTGTGGAAGGGTGGTATTTGAAATAGGTCTTGAGAGATTGTAGAATTTCTTTAAAAACACCATGAAGAGTAAGGAAGAAATTTGTAAAGGTGGAGATGGCAGAGGATGTTGTGGGGAGAAAGCAGCCAGCTCAGTGGTCTTTCTTCCTTCTTTTCTCCCTCCCTCCCTCCCTTCCTTTCTTCCTTCCAACATCTATCCACCACTAAATAGGTAATAGTCCAGAGTAGAGGTTCACAAATCTTCCCCCAGTATGAGGGGCAATGCCTGATGCATGTGATACTTGATAAATATTATTGAAAAAAATTGGGTATATTGTGTACAAATGGGAGCTCAGATAGGTGAACAATTCTAATTTGCAGATTAAGGAAACAATTTTGTGCTATATCACTTATCACATGGAAGTCAGTTTTAAAAATTTATGAGTGTCTATATGAACCACACATTATATAACTTCAGGAGAGGTAAAAGAATGAACAAAAATTCAAAGAGTAAAGTTAGTTTTCTGACTATCTCTTAATAGACTCTGAGACATCTAGAATGAGAACCATATCTTTATTCATTTAATAGGTATTTTATTTGATACCTACAATGTGTCAGCTGCTGTGTTAAGTATTGTGGTACAAAAATGAAAGATATGGTCCCTGCCAGTGCTGTGCTTACAGTTGATGGGGGAGAAAGATAGCAAATACAAGGCATATGCTGCTGCTGATTTTTAGATAATATCAATTCCAGGCACTATGATGGGCAGTGAGGGCTAATACATTATTTATTTGGTGTACCCACCCTCTTGGGCAGATATTATCTCCATTTTACAGATGAGGATTTAAAGCTTAGATAGGATAAGTAACTTGCCTGAGGCTACATAGTTGTTGTAAGTGTTAGAGCTGAGATTAAGATGTTCAGACTCCAAAACCTGTGCTGTTATCTGTTTATTACACAACTTTAGGGGTTGGCAGTACAGTTGACCCTTGGACAATGTGGGGATTAATTCCCATATAATTTAGAGTCAACCTCAGTAACTGGGACTCCTCCACATCTATGGATTTAACCAAGTACAGATTGTGTAGTACAGTAGTATTTACGATTGGAAAATATCCGCATATAAGTGGACCCGCACAGTTCAAACCCAGGTTGCTCCAGGGTCAACTATAGTCACTTCCCAAATTGGTGTCTATGTTGAGTCTTCGAAAATGATTTTGGATTTGTAAGGAAGAGAAGTGGTCGGGAGAACAGTAGAGGCAAGAAAGCAAGTGTTTATTAAGACTAGGGCAGGTGGTGTATTATGAGAAAGGTGTTGAACGTGTGGTTAGAGAAATAGAAACGAGACAGTTTATAAGAAGCACTGGATATTGGGCAGTAGCTCCCCTTGGCTGAACATTAGAATCAACTGGGGAATGTTTGAAACATATCAAAGCCTGGACACCGGTCCAGACCAGTTTAAATGAAGCCTTTAGAGGGAGGGGTCAGGCATCTGTAGTTTTAAAAGTTCCTCAGGTGATCCTAGCACAGTTTTGGGTGAAAACCACCAAGCTGAAGGAAACACCGAGGGACTTTACACAGGGAAGTGGGGTGGATGGATTAGGGTAGAGGCAGGGAAGTGAGTTAGGAGGGGGTGTTGAGTAATGATTGTCTAAATAGTGTTAGGGGCAAAACGAAAGGAAGTGAGGGAAGATATGTGAGAGAGAATGATTAGGGAGGAAGTAGAATACACAGATCTTGTTATCCTTCTGGATGCTCAGGCTGGAAAAGATGGGGAATGACTTCAGTTTCTAGCTTGGGTGACGATATAGAAGTTAATGCCTTTTATCGAGGCAAATACAGGGGGAAGGGCAGGTTTGCGAAAGATACCGTGAAGCCAAAAGGCTGTGAATGAGATTTGATAGAAGTCAGAGAAGCCGTAGAAAAGCCAGGGGACAGTCATACCACAAGAGTCAGGAGAAGAGGAGCAGGTTGTCAGTAGTACCAAATGCCTCTGGAATCGGGAGCCACGTGATTCATCTACCTTCTAAACAGATCCCTGCTTTGGATTCATAAAGCCAATGGACATAAGAGCAGAACTAGGAGAATGCTGTGTCAGTTAAGTCATTGTCCTCAGCTCCAGACTCACCCTTCTCTACTCTGCTTTGTGATGCCAGGGCTGAACTCTGCAAACCACGCTGGCTTTGCCAGCTGCTCCCTATTAAACCCTGCCAAGAAGGGATGCTAGAGGGAGACTGCGAGGCTGCAGGAGGAACAAGCAACACTCTTTATTGCTCCTGAGGGCAGTAGCTATAAACATCACTTCAGACTTGTTTTTTCAGCCTGTAGCAAGTTTCTTTCTTTGCCGTGGCAGCAACTGAAACCAATTCGTAGTTTTTCTTCCACTTGCAGAAGCAGCTTCATCATGTCCTCCATCCAGAAACACCAGCAAGAACTGTCTGACGCACCTCCCCTCCAGAGACCTGGGTCCCAAGCCTACAGGTCCCTGTCTCTGAGCTCAGATACACCAGCTCTAGCTGAACAACATCTCCTCCTCAAATGTCTGCATTTCAGCTCCACAGAGCCCCTATCTAAGTTTTAAGTTTTAATAATTCCAACCTCTTCTCACTGCCACCTCAGCCCTAAGGGTGGCAGCTACTTTCTGCAGCTGGTGTCTTAGATATCTTAGCATTATACTGTTATGCTTTTCTTTATTTAAGAACTTTATAACTAGTTAATCATTATTTATATTAAAATTTTTGTTCAAATAGGTAGTGTTGTGTCCATTTTGAGACTGAGCCCTTACTTACTTACACAGAAATTACTAGTTCCAGGGGTCATTTTATGACACAGATCCTCAAAGTTATTTTGGGATTAGTTTGGTCATGTTCTTGAGCTCCTTGCCAACGGGAAATGAGATTCTAATAACCCATGGCAAGTAGTCTCATTACAATTAATCAAGTTACTACTTACAGTCAACCGTTATGAAGTATCTACTGAATCAAGGGTCTTAGGGACTCAAGTGGCTACTGCACTTGACTGTTGTGGGAATAAGGATGCCTATAAAGACTGTGGTATGGGTTGGGTTTTCATGAGTGCATTGGAATGCTTATAGAATGGAAATGACAAATACACATCTTTAAATTTCCAGTTCAAGTCATGATCTCATTTAGGCACAGCACCAGTATTTCAAAAAGCTAAACTCAAAATATTGTGTGTTGCATAATTACAATATGTGTTGAATTCACAGCCTCACCAAGTGTCTCACAAGAAAGTTGGGGCCTTCAAGAAGAGGAAGGGCTCAGATATTTGAAATGGACACACCAAGTTAGAGGCAGATGAAGCTGAGAATCTTAGACCCAAGTCACTCTGAGTATCCCTTGTCAGTAGGAGCTGATTGCCTATCTGTGTCTGAAAAGATAAGCCTTCCTTTGCTTGAAAACCTTGCAGACATCTAGCCAGGGGCTGTTGCTTTGCAAGTGGAATTCCCTTTGCTCTCGATTAATCTCCACCATCTTTTGTTGCCACTAGACTTAAACTAGGGTCAGATCTCAGCACACTCCATAGGTCAAGTACAAACTCTGACCCAGAGGGAAATAGTTTATACACCAAAATAATTGTAAGATTTTGCAAAAAATCTATTGATAAAAACCTAGGCAATATGTGTGGAAGTCAGTTCTAAGGGGGAGTTAGAGTAAGGAAAATGGGATATAAAACAATATCAGACCTAACTTCCTGACATGAGCACAATCTTACATTTAGTTTTTTAAAATTGTTAATATGATTTTTAAAGGTTACACTCCATTTACAGTTATTATAAAATATTGGCTATATTCCCCGTGTTGTACAATACATCCCTGTAGCTTATCTTACACCCAATAGTTTGTATCTGCCACTCTACCACCCCTCTATTACCCCCATACTGGTAACCACTAGTTTGTTCTCTATATCTCTGAGTCTGCTTCTTTTTTGTTATATTCACTAGTTTCTTGACTCTTTTAGATTCCACATATAAGTGATATCATACAGTATTCGTCTTTCTTTGTGTGACTAATTTCACTTAGCATAATGCCCTCCAAGTCCATCCATGTTGTTGCAAATGGCAAAATTTCATTCTTTTTTTATGACTGAGTAGTATTCTATTGTATATATACTACAGCTTCTTTTTTTTTTTCTTTTTTTTTTTGTGGTACGTGGGCCTCTCACTGTTGTGGCCTCTCCCGTTGCGGAGCACAGGCTCCAGACGCGCAGGCTCAGCGGCCATGGCTCATGGGCCCAGCCGCTCCGTGGCATGTGGGATCTTCCCGGACTGGGGCACGAACCCATGTCCTCTGCATTGGCAGGTGGACTCTCAACCACTGCGCCACCAGGGAAGCCCCACCACAGCTTCTATTCATTCATCTGTTGATGGACACTTAGGTTGCTTCCATATCTTGGCAGTTGTAAATAATGCTGCTATGAACATTGGGAGGCATGTATCTTTTCAAATGAGTATTTTTGATTTTTTTGGATATATACCCAGGAGTGGAATTGCTGGGTCATATGGTAGTTCTATTTTTAGTTTTTTACAAAACTCCATACAGTTTTCCAGAGTGGCTGCACCAATTTACATCCCACCAACAGTGTACGACGGTTCCCTTTTCTCCACATGCTCCCCAACATTTGTTATTTGTGTTCTTTTTGATGATAGTCATTCTGACAGGTGTGAGGTGATATCTCATTGTATTATAGTTTTGATTTGCATTTCCCTGATGATTAGTGATGTTGAGCATCTTTTCATGTGCCTGTTGGCCATCTTCATTTCCTCTTTGGAAAAAAATGTCTATTCAGTTCTTCTGCCCATTTTTAAATTGGGTTATTTTTTTGATGTTGAGTTGTATGAGCTGTTTATATATGTTGAATATTAATCCCTTATCGGTCATATCATTTATCGGTCATATCATATTTTCTCCCATTCAGTAGGCTGTCTTTTCATTTTCTTGATGGTTTCCTTTGATGTGCAAAAGCTTTTAAGTTTAATTAGGTCCCATTTTTTAATTTTTGCCTTTATTTCCTTTACTTTAGGAGATGGACCCAAAAAAAATATTGCTGTGATTTATGACAGTGTTCTGCCTGTTTTCTCTAGGAGTTTTATAGTATATGGTCTTATATTTAAGTCTTTAATCTATTTTGAGTTTATTTTGTATATGGTTTTAGAGAATGTTCTACTTTCATTCTTTTACATGTAGCTGTCCAGTTTTCCCAGCACCACTTATTGAAGAGACTGTCTTTTCTCCATTGTATATTCTTGCTTCCTTCGTTGTAGATTAATTGACCATAAGGTCGTGGGTTTATTCCTGGGCTTGATATGGGTACAGTTTTAAAAGATTCTGGATTTAGTGTGTTAAGCCATAAAGCAAGAACTGATTCTAGCAGTTTCTTTGGTTTGTTGACTGAATTTGAACTTAACAGTGCCATATCTAATTAGGTGGAAATGGCAGGACTTTCATGGCAATATGTAGTGGAAGGAATTCAAAGGCTTAGGGAGATATGAATGTTGGAGAAATTATATCATATGCAAACTCTACATCAGTACTTTAACAACATCTCACAACAGGGCTCAGAAGACAATCCCTTCACTAAGCTATTGAGAAACACATGCATGTGTAAAGTACCTGTAACTTTGTAAAGCTTTGTGATGACTCTCTTCTGTAAACCAGCTATGAGAATAGGAAATACCATTTTTGAGATGGATTTCCTGATTTCATTGCCACTGATGGCATTTTGCTGATTGGATCTAATTTGTATAATTAACAAGAATTGGAGATGCTTACTCATATGTGAACGTGAGAGTGGCAGATAAACGAAGTGAAATCAGGTATATGCCACCTCAAGTGAAGTGGTCTGGAGACTATCAAGTTAGCTCTCGACCATGAAAATCAAGTTGCTGCTCTTTGTACACCTACCAGTAAAAATTAAAAGGCAAAATGCTTGATGACCTTGTTTGTCTGTTTTGTTTTTGAAGCAACATATGTCAAATTTGAGTATGTTAGTTTGAAGCTTAAAAGGGTGCCTTTTTTTGGAGAAGGGACCAGAGTTTAGAGAAGCCTTGGTGCTGTGCAGTGCAAACCAGCTCTTCCACTTTTACCTCATGACCCAGCAGATCCAATGATACTTGAAGAGTCAGGGCAAATAGGGATGCTGTATAGAGCCTCTGATAAACACCAATAGGATAATTGCAGTGTTCACCTTAAGGATTTTGTAGAAAATCTATATCCTCTTTTGCTGATAACTAGTTTTCTTTTGAGAAACAGCTTCTGACTTACTACTGAACCAGGGGTAGAGACTGAACATGGAACCGTGGGACTCTGAGTGGCCATGCAACCTGAGATCTCCTTTATAATGAGGTGCTACTTGACTCACTAAGACATAAGTGAAGCAATCAGTTGGTAATGGCATATATGAGATTGTTCTTGAGCAGGTCCAAAAGACAAGCAAGTTGCATGAGCAGGTGCTTCATGCTTCTTTGACACTGACTTCTGCTGCATTGTCTTCTCATTTAAGGTCCCATAATTTTATAAGAGGTGAGTGAGGAAAAAAAAACACTTAGTCCTAGCCCACAGATAGTTCTACACAATATGCATACCCCACTGAAAGTGGACAGATGCAGCATTATAGCGTCATTCAAGAGGAGACCTGAAAAACTGACAAAGCATAAACCACACAATGGTCAAACATTGAGTGGTATATTTGGTTGTCCACTTTCTCTGGACTTAGAGATAATCAGAAGGATGGATCTGCACTGATTCATGGACAGTTGCTAATGATTGAGTTGTATGGTCACAGCATTGAGGGAAAAAAACCCGTAAAATTGGAATATGAATGACAAGTCTGGGAAAGAGGTCTGTAGATGAACTTCTCACGATGGGCACAGAGTATAAAAATATTCATGTTACGTGTGACTACTCACCAAAGGACATCTATAACAAAGGTGAACAAAATGATACATTTTATGGATGTCATTCAGCCTCTATCCCAAGGACGACCATGGATGCACACAACAGCCAATTAGCCAATTATGGCAGTGGTGATAGGGATGGAGACAATGCATGGCCTCAACAACATGGACTTCTCCTCACCAAGGCTAGATGCCTAACCTGCCCAAAGCAGAGACCAGAAGGACTATCTAGCTACCTGATAACAGACTCATGATATTTTACTTCTTCCTACATGGCTACAGATTTGTCCTCCCTGGAAGAGATGCATATTCTGAACTTTGATTTTCTTTGCTGCACATCATGTTTTTCTCCGAACCACCTTTCGTGGACTTGCAAAAGGGTTTTTATTTTTTTCATCTGTCATCATATTTCATACAGCATTTCTACAGAAATAAAAGTTAATGGAAAATTACTGCAACAACAACAAAAGACAAACTCACTAAGGATTCAGATCCTTCAGGAATGAATTTGAGGGCCCTAACCAGGTAAATAACCTTGACCAAATGAGCCAAAACAAACAAAAAAATATGGAATGGGTATTGCAAGAAGAAAGTTACATATATATATGTATATATGTGGCTTTTGACCAGTTATAAAATTAAAAATAGTAGCCAACATTCATATTTTCTTCTTTGCTTTACTTTGTGTGTGTGTGTATCTCCCTCTCTCTCTCTCTCTCTCTCTCTCTCTCTCTATATATATATATATATATATATATATATATATATATTTGTGTGTTTATGTGTTTGTACAGATTAACTATTTTCTTCTCTCTCCTCTTTCGTCATTAATTTATACAAGTCTTCTTGGAGGTTAGCTTTACTATTTAGTCTTTAAGTAACAGAATATTTGGACATGATTGTGACTGAATTTAAGGAGTAATATATATAGCCCCAAGATGTATACACTGGTTATTAGACTTTGTAACTCCTCCTTTTTGGAGAGAGGGTGATAATGTCTTCATTTGTGAGGATAGTTGCATCATCTTAGGCGGAAACAGCATATTTTGTTGTACGAAAGTAAAAATATGTGTAGGAGACCCTGCGTGGATGTTAAGTAGCCAAAGGGGCAGACTCTTCCAGTTATTACATTACTGCTCCCAACTCCAAATACACACTTGTGTAATCTGTTTTGTGATGCTGGGCATGGGCTTCTGTGAACCCCATTTTGGCTTTGCCAGATGGCTCTCTTCTAAGCTCTGCCAGTAGAGGGCACCAAAGGTAGATTATACAATTGGATAACAAGATGGAAGAGACTTGCTCCTTCCCATCTGCTTCCTGTGGGCTGTTTCTCTGCTTGTCATTTCTGTGAGAGTCACTGCAGCAAATTTCCTTATTTCAAAGAGGGAATTCCTTCCTAGAGCAGTAGCTGAACGCAGTTTTCAGTTTTCTCGAGGCCTGCAGAACTGGTCATTAAACTTTAGCACTTGCCAACCAGCACTTCCTCCTCAGAGGTCAGAGTTTCAATTGCATGGAGCTCCTTCCCTGGGTTTCTAAATTTTAATAATTCCACCATGATCCCTTTTCTATGTCAGTGCTGGAGGAAGAGTGAATTTTTGTGGTTGCTATCTCTACAATATCCTAAAGTTCTCTTTTTACCCTTTCATTTTTTCCTAGTTAACAATTTAAATTCTTTTTGCTCTTGTTTTATTCTCTTGAGTGGACCTCTACTAATACAAAACCTTAAAAAGTCTGCAGTGAATTCTATTAGGAAGGGCAGGGAACCATTAGAAGAAAAAAATAGAAAAAGAAAATAAGGTAGGAGAAGCAGAGAGAGAGGAAGAAATGTATTGGGAGAAATTAGGATAGTTGGGAGAGAGAAAGAATTGTAGGCATGGGGGGTGGTGGATGTCATACTGTGATAAAAAGACCTTTGAGGAAGTGGGTGAATTTATGTGGTTTTGCTGAATGGCATGACATGAAATTCCTCTCCTTTCCCTGTCACATAAGATTTAAATTGCTTTACATTCATTTTGGACATTTGGATGTATACTGCCTCTGAATGCAACACTTAGCTGAGACTGAACAGAAGGCACAGCTTTATACTGGTTATATTTTGGAGCTACTACGTGGAAGTTGGACCCCAAGTCTAGTGTCTGTATCATCCCAGGCACAACAATGACTTCAGAACTGAGCCAAGAGGGAACTTTAACTTTCACTATGACTCTCTGGCTCCTTGCCTTTTGGTGTACGGAATCAAGAATTGACTCGGCATAAAATGGGATGGTCCTCTAAATTCTAGAGGCACATTGTAAAGGCTGAATTATTGCAAGTCAGCGGTTACATGACCCGGTAAGGGTGTACAGAGAATTTGACTTGTTTCGTGTTATGTGTGAGTTCAGGAAATTAATCAACTTTCAAAAGTCTGATATAAATTTTGTGGTTAGTTTTTTCACCCAGGTTCAACAGATTTATCAATTCGTTAAGAAATCAGTCCTCTCTGGAGGGGAGGAGAAGGTTTGTGGCAAACATGTTTCAATTAAGTAATTTTGAGATTATTTTTTCCTTTTTCTAGCAACTGAAAATGTATCCCCTTGATTGGTACAGCTAGTTTAGAGCACGCTGTGGATCAAACTTTGGATTCACTCGTAGAGGATACTGGTTACCAGAACCTGACAAATGTGGGAGGGATACAACATGAGATGTAAGCAAAAGATTGAAAAGTTACATAATGGTACAAGAACCATGAGGTTCTATTACCACAGCACTTCAGTGGAGTGTTTCAGTGTCCAGCATTAGGAATTATCTGAGCCTTCAAAGCCATAAAAATCTCTGTGTTTGTGGTGGCTGGTATGACTGTCTTTGGAAGAGCCTAGCGCTGAATAGAGAGTTCATAATTACACGTTGAAAAAGACAGACATGGTCTACAAACTTCTTCCAGCATAAAGGAATTTTGGAGAGGCACATGTAACAGGAAGCCAGTCATGATGGCCAGCATTGTGTAACATGGCCACATCGATGGAATATTCTGATTGGAGGCACAAACACAATCACTTGGAATTGGGGAGGAATATTTCTCCAAAGAAAGTTGGGGTGCTGTCATGAGAGGAAGGGTGGGAAAGTTGCAGAACAGACAAAATAATGTATAGCTCCCACAAAATTGCATTAAAGCAATTATAAAATATTCCCAGTTGCCTTGCAGCTGACTTTTTCACACAAGCAACAAAGAAAAGTCGTATATTATAGGTTTGTAAGCTTTTTTATTTATTTGTTTAATAAGTCATTAGAGAAGAGTAATTTCCGGAATATTTCTTAACTCAGTTAGTGCTGTATATTTAAGAATATACTTGTTTTACTGTATTCTTAATTGTTCTGACATTTTCTGAATAAATAGTGTATTACCAAAGTAACCCTCTTAGGCCCAACAGAACCTAGCCTAGAGTTAACTGTAACTAGTAATTCAGAGTTTTCAGGTGTAACCTTTGGAATAATCAAGAAGAAATCTAATTATTAGAATTTTGTTTATACATTGACTTACAGCAGTAGTTTTTAAAAATTCACACTCCTTGAGACCTTTTAAGATTAAACTTATAAACAGAGTGGTTAAAGATTCCCTAACATCAGGCAGTTTCTGTGAAGAGGCACTCTAACCCGACTGCAGGACACCCGGCAGGGCAGAAAATATCCGCTAGTGATAACCCTTAAGTATCCAGACACCTTTGGAGAGAGTAACTGTAAAACAAATTAAAGAGGAAACAAGGTGCCAGTAGTAGCCTGCTCACTTTCCAGACTCAGACCTCAAGCTAAACATAATTTGGAAAGAGAATTTGTCTGGAAATCTGGATGTCTGCACACATGATAACCATAAGACTTCTGAGGTGCTCCAAGATGCAGGAAATAAATGATTATTTGTAAATACATTAAGGTGAGAGAAGAATGTGATACTGGTATCAGAGTTTAATAGTTCATTTTGAGTCTCTATTGAATGTGTAACTAAATGGTCTTTAATTAAGTTATAATCATACATTCAGCCAGGTCATGTGTATAAAATTGATTTCCTTTCTCCTTGAAGTGCTATATTAAGAAAACAACGATGGCCAAAATACCATTAAATATCAAACATTGTTTACTGAGCCCAAACTGGGGTCCACCCCATGGCGAGACCCTCATTAACAAAGTCTCTCTGTTCTTCAGAAACTACCCTCCTTTGGAGGAACTCCAGGATGGCTATTTATTCTTAAGTCTTTCTCTAATCAGAGTTTGCAGTACATTCTTCCTTAACTGAAGGCCTTATTTGTAAAAAGAAAAGTGAGTCATGAGCATAGACAACAGACTTATGGTTGCCAAGGAGGAGAGGGAGAGCGGGAGGGATGGATCGGGAGTTTGGGATTAGCAGATGCAGACTATTATGTATATGTATAACTGAATCACTTTGCTGTACACCAGAAACTAACACAACATTGTAAATGAACTGGACTTCAATAAAATAAAAATTTTTTAAAAGAGAAAAAACTGCTAAAAATGAGCCATGAGAAAGGGAGCTCCTGTCTTCTGCATACATTCCCCTACCCCAAATATACTACCCACAACTTGTCCTAAAACTTACACTTCACTTAAGGTTGCTACAGTTGCCACCTACAGTGGTCACTAAGTATAATCCCAGGGAACAAAATGATGATATTGACCTCCTACTACACCCATGGAAACTGATGTGCTTTCCTCCAAAGAATCCCATGCAGTTGCCAATGGTGGCACATAGCAATCCTGGACATGGGGCACTTGGAGGTATCTGCAATTCTAGCTCCCAAAAAGTCACATTTAGCTTGGTTCACAAAATACACCTAGCTTTTGGGTGAGTCAGAGTACTTGGATATGCAAAAATAGATTGGCTCCAAGGTGATCAGAAGGCTGAGTTTGAAGTCACATATATCAGTGTAATAAGGAGGAATTGAGGACAACCTATGACAGGATCAGTTACAGAAAACTGGAAAATTGACATCATAATAGAACCAGGGAAGGACCAGACCTTAAAAAAAAAAAGCATCTCATTAATGCTTCACTCTACATTTCTTCTTCCAGATTGCGATACTTAAAAAGTCTAAATTTCAGATCAATATATAATATATATGCATACACAAAATTAATACGGAATAAAAATGGAGAAATACAATTCTTTTCTTTTTAGCAGAGAAAAGTTGAACGATTCTAACATAGAGATTACTTATACAGTAAGTAGAAACCAATTTATCCAATAGGTAGTAAGTAGAAACCATTTATCCAATAGATAAATGGGGGAAAGCCATTAACCGAGAAGTCACAAGAAGCTAATGCAATGTAGATAAGCAGTGTGAACTCATGGAGCCAGATTAACCTCTCAAAGGTACAAATTTTACACCTTTAAAATGTACCACTTAAAAATGTACAAATAATGAGGCTCAGCTCTTCTGGCTGCACCAACCGTCTGCATTGTCATCATCTCCTTATATTTGTTCACTCTCCATGGATCCCCAAAGAAACGTGTTCTTTCTGCTCCTTCTCTGGCTCAGTTCCCAACAGCTATCATTCCTAAGACTTGACAAGGATGTTCTACTTACCGAATACCATGGCTTTTTTCTTCCTCAACCTCCTTAGTGAAATACAATACTTATTAGCCTATGGGTAGTTAGTGGGCATAAAGTTGATTCTTATCTCAACCAATGCTCAAACTATATTTTGTTTGAAACACAGGGGGTAGTGAAAGGAGCACACATCTTACAGTCCAAGGGCACTGGGATAGAATCTCAGTTCTTTCATTTATTATGTATATTACCTTAAGAAAATTAATTAGGGTGACTAAGAGACATAGTTTCTTTATATGCAAAATGAGAAAAATAAAATCCACCTTCTTGAATTCTTGGGATGCTTAAATGTCAATATTCATAAAGCCTCTGACAGTGCCTAATACATAAGTGCCCAATAAAATTTACTGCCTCTCTCTGGGTACAGAGGGAAACAAATAAATCTAACATGTCCCAATCTTTCCAGGCAGCCTATTCACAAATTTTTGCAATTGGTCAAAGGAGTAAGATTATATGTGTCTGCCAACTCACTGTGAAAACTCTTATGTAAATTTGAGTTTTGGCTATAATCTAATTCTTCTATTACATGTGAGCTTCCTCAATGTTTTTGGAACATAATTTAAATTTGAGTATAAATTAAAACATGGGGAAAATGACAATCAAAATGCATTTTCTACAAAATTGTTATCCCTCCTTAGTGTAATTGCTGAGACTGGTATCTGCTGGAAATGCAAGGTTTCAAAATTCAAGCAACTTTCATGTAATAATTACTGTAAGAAAAGCAAATGCCTCACTATCGATGTTAAACAACATGTAGCTTAGTATGTATACTCTTGAAAAAATATATTTTAATAATTAAGAGGTAACTAGTCATCACCTCTATTCAGTAGTTGTTAAAATCTTCCATCTGTTTTGTTTTCACTCATATTTATTCTCTGACAACCATTTGATGACTTGGGTCCAGTAGGGCCTGAGGTCTTTCTTGACTCTAAACTTCTAATCTGCTTCTGAGACACTATGGTTAGAATTGCCTTGGAGACAGATAAATAGCTACTATATGGGAAATTAGAGGAACAAATGTCCCACTTGGCAGCATGCCAGCATGCTTTCTAAAGCTCTTCTATAGGAAAGTGACAACTAAGACATGTCAAACATGTTTACAATTTCTGCTGAATGAAATGCCACTCAAAATAGAACAAAAGTCATGACACCTTTTGTCCCAAATATTAATGATCAGAGTGCCCTGGATTTTTCTCTCACAGCCTTGAATGGAAGGATCTTGCTGGCCTGAAATAAGGTTGGAAATGAAAATAACTGAGTTCTCTGATGTCAGGATGAACTAAGCACTCATTCCTTCCATGGGTGATAGGAGTCCATGCTACTTTTCATCTCTGAATGGCTGAATTGGTCTGCCTTTGGTCCTTTTCCATTTGCATTTCTAATTCTCATCATTAAAGGCAGATCTTAATGACTCAGGAGTTTACAAAAGAAGGCACCTTGACCTTGAAGGCATAATATCAGAAATTTTAATCTTAAAGGGATTAGTCAATCACAGCCCTGTATTTGCAGGATGGGGAAACTGAAGCTCACCTTGCTTGTCATCACATAGGCAGTGGCAGGATTAAGACTAGAACCAAGACTAGGACACTTTCCATTCCACCATGAATCATTCTTCTTAAGTTTAACTTAAGTACCCATTTTTCTGTGCCAATATCCCATGTGACAAATTCCAGCAAAGACTATCACTAGACAGATTTCCTAGATTAAAAGAAATAGTAACTTTCTAAAGGGCCCTTAATTCAATTCCATTTAATAAACATCGTTTAAAGACCAATATGTCAAGCATAACATACAGAGTCTGGTTCAGAAATGATTACCTTAATTATCTTTGACTAGATCCACATAAGATAACAGATTACCTTTGGCCAGTTAAAAGGCCTGGGGGTTGGTTTATTGTGTGCAAAGGGCCAGAACATGTGCTAACCTCCATTCTGTGTCTTAAAATTGTGATGACATGCTATTATATTTGACTCCTTCAAGCAGTCAAAATACTTCCTATGTCAGAAGCCTCTCCCAGCTCTTTAGTGTTCAGAAACAATCAGTCAAAAGCTGTATAGGTGTCAGCTTGCCGAGCCACCACAGATATGCCTTGTACCTGCACAAAATAAAGAGTTTGGACAAAAATAGAGCAAAGAAGAAACTGCTATATAATTTAGATATTACTTCAACAGCCTTTTAATTTGAGGAGAAAGCTCAGTCTTTTTTTTTTTTTTTAACAGAAATTCAAGGGTCTACCTATTCTGGCCTCCAATATATTTGACAGAGTGTATTTCTGTTTGGGGAGGTGGGTCGGAAGCTGTGTTGTGGGTGATGATGAGTTTGCAGGAGGGAGATCACACTTTGCTGCTCCCCAGATACACATCCTGGTTACTACTATGTCTGGTACCCCAGCTGATGATAGGTGATGAGATGGATCTGGGATTAAAAGAAAGGACGATCCTAGAGTTCAAGGCTGAGTTGAAAATTGGGCTTCTTCCTTGACCTAGGGCAGGATTAGAAAGTGGCAGTAAAGCCATATGATCTGTGTTGAGTGGTCCTTACATATCTGGAAAAGCCAGAGCTACCCTCCAATGTCAGGTAGTACACAGTATGCTAACATAGAAGGAATCTTGGCTCAGAAAGGAGCTGGGTGTTTCCCCAGGCTAGTTCCTCTGAGGCATTTTTGTAAGAAAAGTATTGCTGGCACCCACTGAGCCTGTAACTTACCACGGCAGCCCTGTGACTCTAGGCAATAGAGCTTCCTAGGATATAGCTTACATAGTGGGAAAACCAGCTGCTGTGGAGTCTGACAGATCTGACTTTGGTATGTGGTTCTCCTGGTATATTTTAAGCATTAAATGGCTGTTATGAATATGATGGTAGCTTTTCTAATGATAGAATGTAGTCCTGGGTGAAGAGAGGCAAGATAGTCTTCACCCAGGTATGGCTTACCAAGGAACCTGACCTGTAGAATCTGATGCTCATTTGTAAACTGGAGTTTCTGAGAAAATACTAAACCTGGCAGGCACTGAGGACAACATGGTACAGACCCCTTCCAAAGCCTCTGAAGTATAACAAAATTACAAACTTGTCACAAACTTCTCCTGCCGCGTTATTTTTCAAAAGTCTGCTCCTCCCTCCCTCCTGTACTTCCTCCACCTGCCTGCCTCCCTCTCTTCCCTGCCCCCCACAAATGTACTTTCCACATGTAAAAGCTTAAGCCACTGTGCATTGTAGATAAACAGAGTAAAACAAAACAAAACAAAAGTACCTGTCTTCAAGGTACAATAATTCCACACCCTAAGAAAATATGTATTATAAAAATGATGTATGAACTCCCAAGTAGAGAAAAATATGTTTTCTATGAGATTAGAAGATATTCCTATCTCAGGCCATCACAGGATATATATCAGTAGACCACTATTGTCTAAGATCTTTTTTTTCCTTTCCTCTTTGTATACCTCGAATAGAAATATCTCTTATTCCCAGCGATCAGTGGCTTACACACAGGAAATGCAAGCAGTCTTTTGACTCTGTTCTTAGGCAAGGTTTGAGGAGTCACTACTAAGTATGCTCAGATCTTAAGGCTGACTCCAGGGCATTCTGATAAGCACATCTCTTTCACTTGAAGATGGGGTCACTAACACGTAATTGCTATACTTATTTTTAGCTTACCAACTTTTCCATTCAACAGCCTTGGACCAGCTTTAGGTTTCTCCCTAAATTTTCGAAAAGATTTTAGGAAGTCTTGTAACCCTGAAAATCCATGAACGAAGATAAGTTGTTGCAGTTAATCAGAAGTACGCCTAGGGATTTTTCTCTTACTTTTCCTATCTGAACATTCATTGGAGATTGTGACTTAAGTCATACCTTTGTGGTTTACTCTAATGTTGTTTATTAAATATACTTGCATAATTGCCATATGCTGTACAGCTGAGCATATGAGCATACAGGTGTTTTAAGGGAGAAGAGTTGAAGAATTGAGAAGCTCTGAGAGCTTAAATGAGTTCAGAGCAAGCACAAAAATCAATGTAGTTTTACAAGTTTGCTTTAGCTTCTGAATAAAGCCCCTGGGCACTTCATAATGACACTCTAGGAAGAAACAAATATTGAAGCTCGAGTCAACCCAAAGCAAAAGCAAAAGGGAACTAATGTACCCCTGGCACCCTCCTTCCATGAGTCAAGATTTCAGCTGCCCCAGGGTCATACCCCAGTGTGGTCTCTCACCTTGGCCACTGCGCCCCCCCATTCTCTGGACCAGAATTACTTTCCAGGCTCTGAGACCATTTCTTTCTGCCCTCCCTTTCTCTTGGGATCTTACTGAACTTTAGTGAACTGTTCAAGTTTCGGTGGGTTACTATATGTTTCTCTTTGCTCCACACAATAATTTTGAGAAGTGCATAATTTTTCTTATATATATAATATAGTATAATATAATATATATGTACAATATATATAATACATATGTACAGTGCACTATATATGCTTTTGTATGGCTTGTTTTTTCACATATGATTATTACTATAATCTTTGGGTATATAATATGGGATTGCTAAGTACTTTTTTTATACCTAACATTAGAGTCTATACATTTCCATATTTCCCCATATATTTGCAGTGTTTTAATATTTAGCATTTATAATATTCACATTTGACTGAATTTTTCATTTTATAATCTACTGAGAATTCAATTTGTTTCTAGTTTTTTGATAATGGAAATGTAGCAAAGATTTAAATTTGAGCCCCAATTGAAATTTAGATAGATCTAGTCATGTCTTGCTAACTGATAACCCATGCCCAACAGAAGCCTGTCTGGTTGGGAACCTGGAAAAGAGGGACAGCGTGATGATTTTAGCATAGCAACAATACACCAGGATCAGAAAGGAATACTGATTTTCAGTTCAGCATGGCGGCTGCCACTCAAAGTCCATACGCAGTTCAGCTACATGGACTCATTTCTGTATATGGGGAGGTAAAGGGCTGTAAGTAGAAACTAACATAATTTTTTAAAGATTCAATTTCTCACTATTGAATTGAGTACTATTGAGGTCATGAAGCAAAACTGCTTTGGGATACTCTTCATTGTGCCACTGTCAGTGGCCGAGCTTAAGCAATGGAAGAGTCACAGATTTCTCAGGTGGAGTGTTTCATAAGAGCAGTAGAGGTAACAGCTGATGGGAGAGGCAGTGCCTGGGGGGAGACACAAAGCAAGAATGATGCTCACCAGGAGACTTGTTTGTGGGCATATGGGAGACACTTCTGGGGACGCCTAGGAATACCTGGGGGAAGAGCATTTGCCAGAAGGTGAGAAAAAGACCCAAGAACCTCAAGTTCTTACTAACAGTGTGACCCCATCAGTTCTTGTGATCTAATGATAACTGGGGAATCTAGTTGTATAATCAACACTTCTAAAACATCTTCGAATTTATAGATTTTTTTCCTCCCTAAATTTACTTCCTCAGGACAATATCCCAGAAGTGAGAAGGATTTTTAAATACTGGGTAATATTTATATCTCTTTTGAAATTACATTTGAGACTTCTTGCAAATGAGTCTCTGCAAATGAGACTTCTGAAATCCTTAATACTCCAGGCTATATTAATCTTCATATTCTTCATTCTCAGAGGGCTGGCACTAATTAAAGTCTCCCCTTAGTAACTTTAATTGATCAAAGAAAGAAATACTGCTTCGGAATAGATGTAATTGGATATGCTGTAATTATACCAACCCATTTGACATGATTACACCTAATCTAGTTTCAGAGTCATTAGACATATAGATTTGTTTAAAAGGTAAAGGAAGATTTCCTGGTATATTTGGCTTATGGTCAGCATCATCCCTGGGATATTCCAGAAACTTTCCTGCCTCTGGGTCAGTCTTGACTTGTATAGTTGGTTTTTTTTTTTTCCTTATCTAATAACCTACTCCCTTAAGATCTGAAAAGTAAACAATTCCTTTCTTGCAACTGGGCAATGAGATAGAATAGAATATGTTTACCTGGAGAAATGATTTTTGGCACCAGAAGCAAAACTCTACAAATAACACACAGAGATTTTCACCCAGATGCACTTTAAAAAACAGTAAGTAATGAAAATATTTATATTTTCTTTCATATTTAGTATTCTTTTAAAAAAGAGTAGACATCATTTGTACTTTTACTTCCACAGTGAGGAGCAGTTATGAATTCTTGCCTGTAGTAAAAGGACTCCTTTTCACTGAAACCATAATAAATATTCCATAACAATTTGTAAACAGAATGAAAGTCCAAGAACCACAGTCTTAAGGTGTCCATGATCTAGCCACAGGTATCTTTAAAACTTTCTCACTTTTTTCCTCCATATCAAATTATTACCTTTGTCACAAATACATTTTGGATCATAGATGTCAAGACAAGAGTCTATATGGGATCAGGACTAAGGCCAGGTCAAAATAAAAGTGGGAGAGTCTGGATTTTCTAAGAATGAGAACACAAGTTCTTGTCACCATATTAACTACATTCAATTCAATAAGTCAGCAAAGATCTGGACAAAACCAAGGAACAAGGAACCATTTGATATCTTTATTGGTGCTTGTCCTCTTGCCCACTTTCCCACTCTCCCAGTTCCCCACAGGGTTTGTAAACTACCTGTGTCTGTCATGGAGGTGCCCCATTCGGATCTCACTTCAAGAAAACCTGCTGCACAGTGTATAGCTGATTGACAGCTTCTAGTTTACACATTTTTGGATCTACCACCTAGTTCACTCCAGGCTATGCTTTTGTAGGGCTGCTCCCAGCCAGGGGCTGAAGACAATAGGGATATTAGGACCAGACTATTCCTGCCTGAAGTGGATTCCTCCAATGGTAGCAATGGTCCAGGGTTTCCTACTCCTACAAATATTCCCAGCCAATATCTGTATATAGTGGGGTTACTAGAACAAGGTCATTTCTGCCTGAGGTGGGATTTTTTAATAGCAAACTTTGGGAATTCCCCATCAGCGTGGCCAGAACTTTTTAAAAACTGTATTGTGATTTGGGGTTCTTCCTACCCAATTTGTCCTTCCTCCCTCCTTTCATAGGTATCAGACTCACATTGAAATCAGAAGACACTCTTTGAACACTCTTGCTCCCTCTCCATTTATATTTCCTAAGTGTTGTTATAGGTTGAATTGTGTCCCCTCAAAAGATATGTTGGAATTCTAACCTCCGGTACCTGTAACTATGATCTTATGTTGAAATTGGGTCTTTGGAGATATAATCAAGTTAGGATGAGGTCATTAGGGTGAGTCCTTAATCCAATAAGACTGCTGTCCTTATAAGAAGAGGGAAATTTGGAAGACAAAGAGGGAAGAAAGTCACATAAAGACAGAAGCAGGGATTGGAGTTATGATACCACAAGCTAAGGAAACACTGGGGCTACCCAAAGCAGGAAGAGATGAGGAAGGGTTCTCCCCTGAAGGCCTTGGAGGAAGCATGGCCTTACCAACGCCTTGATTTCAGACTTCTAGCCTTCAGAACTGTGAGAAGATGAGTATGTTGTTCCTAAGCCACCCAGTTTGTGATACTTCATTATGGGAGTCCTAGGAAACTAACACAAGTATTTCCCCCCAAATAAATGTCTTGCATATCTAGCCCTATTTGGGGGCTATATCTGATTCCTGGGGTTCCCTAACTGTGACACATATACTGTTAGGGGATAGAAACAATCTGACATGATGACCTATGGAAGTGGGGGAAGAGGTAAGGGGGAGAAGTGAAAAGACTCCAAAGATTTTCACTTATTCTTAATGTCAAAACTTGTTCTTCCATGAGGTCCTCTGTGAACCTTGAGATGAATGAGATCTTACCTCCACCAAATCTAGCCAGTGTCTTAATAACTCTGGAGGCATACGCCATTTTATATCTTGAATTTTTTTGTACATATCTTAATGAAATTCCAGTTCAAAACTTGTACGTATTATTTCAAAAGTGATATTATGTACTTACGTGAATCAGTTAGATCTGATTCTTTAAAATATTTGCTGTAGAACTTAATGTGTGACATCCAGCAAAAGCTAGTTTTATCTGTTTTCAAATAAATGAGAATGGCATTAATATGGGGTTCTGAGATTCTGGGATGATGAGTTGTGAGATCTTGGAACAATCTGTTTTAATTTGTGGTATGATGTAGTGCATTAGATACATTAGGATATGGGGTGATGAATTTATAGATTCTTTAAAATAAAGCATAAGGAATACATAAAATTAATGTTTCTCTCTTATCCAGTCCAGTTACAACTTGTGGTTTTTTATTGAGCTATCTACATTCTCTCACGTCATTTCTTAATTATTTCAAGCAAACATCTTTAAAATGACTGGTGAGGAACACTGGACTGTGCCCATGAAATAGAGGACAACTCTTTGGCAATTAGGGACATCTGCATTGTCATCATTAGTATGCTTTGCAAGTGAGCAAATTCACCCAAACAAAAATTAGGCTAATCATTCTTGACTTTTTTCTCTCAAAAGCCATTGTCACATATTCACCTGTAACATATACTACTATTTGGATCTACAATAGATTTGTCAGGGTTTTCACTTAAGACATGTACTAATGTCGTCCAACTCTCACAGGGCAATTGATACCCATTTCTTGTTAGAAATATTGTTCATATGAAAAATATTTTCTGCTAATAAAGTATTTGTATATATTACCATATACCATATAGACATATTATATACCACATATATATAAGCTCGTAATAAAGGCATATTTATGTAATGTAATAAAGGCATACTTAATTGTGCATCAAGATGGAATGTACTTCACGTATGGAGAACCAGTATAACCTATATCTCTAATAACCAAAGAATTCTTTGGTGCTCCCTTCAAAGTGCTCCCTAATTCCCTTTTCTTAGCATGTTAGCTTGACTTAGTGATTCACTTCTAACCTATAGAATAAAAATGGAAGTGACCATGTATGATTTCAAAAACCAGCTCATAAAAAGTACTGTGGCTTCCTGCTTGCTCTCTCTTTTTCATTCTGTGGGAAAAGCTGCCATGTCAGGAGGACACTCAGAAGTGCTGTGGAGAGGTATACATGGTAAAGAACTGAGACCTTCTGCCAACAGCCATGTGAGTGAGTCATCTTTGACATAGATCTCCCTGCCCCAGTCAGGCCTTCATATGACTGCAGCCCTGGCCAACAGCTTGACTTCAACCTCACAAAAGACCCTGAGCCAGACCACCCAGCTAAGTCATTCCAGTATTCCTGATCTTTTAAAACTTTGTGAGATAATAAACATCTGTTTTAAGTAGCTACATTTGGAGGTAATTAACTAATACTGATTTGTTACTACAGTATTTCCCAAAGCCTTTAGCTTGCTGATGTTATTTGTGGATCTGTAAGGAATAGGATATACTATACAGTGTATCCCCAATTTTTTGACCACAAAATATTCTTTTTTTTCCCTGAAAATCCTGAAGGGTAGTGTTTCACTAAATATTTTGGGGAAGGTTGACATAGAGCCTTGATTCTTCACAGTCACATTAACAAGAGATCAGATCCACCTAATTAGGTAACATTTTCAGAGGAGTCAATGAAGAGAAATTTGGAAAAGCCCAGATGCACTTGGCTAAGTAGAGCACAGAAGTCAAAGCATTCCAAATCTCTGTTCTTTGGTGCATTTCCTGTGCAGAGGGCATTGCAACACTTAATTGGCAGAAGTTTATCAGGATCTGATTAAATAGATATCTTTCTGCTAAGAGCCATTGCCAAAATAATTCACAAAAATTAGAGTCCTTTGTTGTAACGTTGGTCATGTTCCATAGCTGATCATAAGAAATTAGCAAACTGCAAATGTTAAACCTTTAAAATTCAGCTCTGCCATGGGGAGAGCATTCACACATGAGTAGGAAATGAATTTTTTAATTCCTACACTGAAACTCAAAGATCCTTGTTTTGCTGAAGGAAATTGCTACTGGGATTCAGATGAGAGTAAGACTTTTACAAGGGAGTCTACACCACTGCAGTGGACTTCCTTAGACAACATGTGGAGGAAATGTTCAAAGAGGATTTACATGACTCTTGGGGGAAAAGGGTTTTGAGAAAGGCTTATTCCCAGGCTACTAACCTCCAAAATGCAGACCCAGCTTATGCAGGCTTTGGCAAGCACAGCAGATGGAACTGCTTACCACTTATCTGACCACTTCCCTTGGTTATAATGGCTGCCCATGGATGGGCAATGTGAGAATTTCAGACCACAATGTCACAATGGTTTTAATTCCGCTTAATCTAAACCTAATCAAGGGAACTCTCTGTTTAGCACTTGAGTCAAGTAGACTCAGAAGGAATTGCAGGCAACTTGGCTAGCTCCCTTCATTCATTGGTTTCACTCGTTTGGTTTGAACAAATTTTCAGTCTGAACCAGTTCTCTAACAACATTCCTTAGTTTGTATCTCTCAACTGCATATATTTAATTAGCTGTCCACCTATTTCTCTTGCTAGAGTATTTCTTTTCCTCTTGGTTGATGTTACTAAACTCCTTACTATAATATATACAACTGTGTAGTTCAGTGATTCTCAATTAGGAGTAATTTTGCCCCAAGGGGACGCCCTGTAACTGGGTAGGAACCTATGAAACCTTTCCAGGACAGACCACCACCCCCCCCCCCCCCCAAC
>NW_006777801.1:90683-104982 GCF_000442215.2 Lipotes vexillifer
CCCCCCCCCCCCCCGCCAAGTCTTCCACCTGCCTCTTGTTTGTAGAAAAACTTTAGCCTCCTAGGCCTTCCCTGAGTTCCAAAGAACAATTTTAATGAGACAAATGAGAAAATGAAGAAACAAAGGAAAACAGTCAAGCAAGACAAAATAATAATAGTTTAGCCATTAAACAAAGTCAAGGACTTTTAGTTCCTTCCCAGGGGCTATAGATAAATAGCTCAGCCATATCCTTGAGCTATTTTACAGATACTGAAACACCCAGCAGGTGGAAGAAGTTAACTGCATGCTGACCACAAGCAAGTAGACCCCAGAATGGTTGGAAGCAGAAGGTTGATAATGTTGACTCTGATTACCTCACCACTAACCAATCAGAAGAATGTCCACTAGCTGATCATGTACCTGTAACCCTCTACCTCACCCTGTCTTTAGAAACCCTTCCCTGAAAGCCATTGGAGAGTTCAGGTCTTCTGAGCATTTGCCCCACCGTGCTCCTTACTTGGCCTTGCAATAAAGGCTGCACTTTCCTTCACCACAACCCAGAGAGTGGACCCAAGTTTGGTTTGGTAACAATATGGCAATGTTCAAGGACATTTTTGGTTGTCAAAATTTTGGGGATACTACTGGTATCTCATGGGCAGAGGCCACTGATGCTGCCAAACATCCTACAATGTACAGAATAGCTCCCACAACAAAGAAGCATTCAGTCTAAAATACCAAGAGCAGAGAAGTTGAGAAACTCTGATCAATTAGAAGACATATTGTTTTATTTTTCTAAGTTGTTGTATTTAGCTGTTAATCTCACTCCCTCAATCACAGTTAATACGTGGTTGAACTTGACTAATTTAGCTATTTTATGACTGGCTTACCAAGCTTGCTTCACTTTTCAAACTCTGTTGAAGCTAAAAGAAAAATTTTAAATCTCTCCAGCCTATACCACAGCTATATCACTTCAACACATCTGATAATTCTGTGTCTTTTTTTTCCCATTTTTATTTATTTATTTTTAACATCTTTATTGGAGTATAATTGCTTTACAATGGTGGGTTAGTTTCTGCTTTATAACAAAGTGAATCAGTTATACATATACATATGTTCCCATATCTCTTCCCTCCTGCGTCTCCCTCCCTCCCACCCTCCCTATCCAACCCCGCTAGGTGGTCACAAACCACTGAGCTGATCTCCGTGTGCTATGCGGCAGCTTCCCACTAGATATCTATTTTACGTTTGGTAGTGTATATATGTCCATGCCACACTCTTACATTGTCACAGCTTACCCTTCTCCCCTCCCCATATACTCAGGTCCATTCTCTGGTAGGTCTGTAATATTTATTCCCATCTTACCCCTAGGTTCTTCATGACCTTTTTTTTTCCTGCTTAGATTCCATATACGTGTGTTAGCATACGGTATTTGTTTTTCTCTTTCTGACTTACTTCACTCTGTATGACAGACTCTAGGTCCATCCACCTCACTAAGAGGGTGCCCTTTTCTCCACACCCTGTCCAGCACTTATTGTTTGTAGATTGTTTTGATGATGGCCATTCTGACTGGTGTGAGATGATATCTCATTGTAGTTTTGATTTGCATTTCTCTAATGATTAATGATGTTGAGCATTCTATCATGTGTTTGTTGGCAATCTGTATATCTACTTTGGAGAAATTTAGGTCTTGTGCCCATTTTGGGATTGGGTTGTTTGTTTTTTTGTTATTGAGCTGCAGGAGCTGCTTGTAAATTTTGGAGATTAATCCTTTGTCAGTTGCTTCATTTGCAAATATTTTCTCCCATTCTGAGGGTAGTCTTTTCGTCTTGTTTATGGTCTCCTTTGCTGTGCAAAAGGTTTTAAGTTTCATTAGGTCCCATTTGTTTATTTTTGTTTTTATTTCCATTTCTCTAGGAGGTGGTCAAAAAGGATCTTGCTGTGATTTATGTCATAGGGCGTTCTGCCTATGTTTTCCTCTAAGAGTTTGATAGTGTCTGGCCTTACATTTAGGTCTTTAATCCATTTTGAGTTTATTTTTGTGCATGGTGTTAGGGAGTGTTCTAATTTCATTCTTTTACATGTACCTGTCCAGTTTTGCCAGCACCACTTATTGAAGAGGCTGTCTTTTCTCCACTGTATATTCTTGCCTCCTTTATCAAAGATAAGGTGACCATATGTGTGTGGGTTTATCTCTGGGCTTTCTATCCTGTTCCATTGATCTACATTTCTGTTTTTGTGCCAGTACCATACTGTCTTGATTACTGTAGCTTTGTGGTATAGTCTGAAGTCAGGGAGCCTGAATCCTCCAGTTCCATTTTTCGTTCTCAAGATTGCTTTGGCGTCAGGGTCGTTTGTGTTTCCATACAAATTGTGAAATTTTTTGTTCTACTTGTGTGAAAAATGCCAGTGGTAGTTTGATAGGGATTGCATTGAATCTGTAGATTGCTTTGGGTAGTAGAGTCATTTTCACCTTGTTCATTCTTCCAATCCAAGAACATGGTATATCTCTCCATCTATTTGTATCATCTTTAATTTCTGTCATCAGTGTCTTATAATTTTCTACATACAGGTGTCTTTTGTCTCCTTACGTAGGTTTATTCCTAGATATTTTATTCTTTTTGTTGCAATGGTAAATGGGAGTGTTTTCTTAATTTCACTTTCAGATTTTTCATCATTAGTGTATAGGAAGGCAAGAGATTTCTGTGCATTAATGTTGTATCCTGCTACTTTACCAAATTCATTGATTAGCTCTAGTAGTTTTCTGGTAGCATCTTTAGGATTCTCTATGTATATTATCATGTCATCTGCAAACAGTGACAGCTTCTTTTCCAATTTGGATTCCTTTTTTTTCTTTTTTCTCTCTGATTTCTAGGGCTAAAAATCCCAAACCTATGTTGAATAATATGAAGACAGTGGGCAACCTTGTCTTGTTCCTGATCTTAGTGGAAATGCTTTCAGTTTTTCACCATTGAGGACGATGTTGGCTGTGGGTTTGTCATATATGGCCTTTATTATGTTGAGGAAAGTTTCCTCTCTGCCTACTTTTTGAAGGGTTTTTATCATAAATGGGTGTTGAATTTTGTCAAAAGCTTTCTCTGCATCTATTGAGATGATCATGTGGTTTTTCTCCTTCAGTTTGTTAATATGGTGTGTCACGTTGATTGATTTGCATATATTGAAGAATCCTTTCATTCCTGGAATAAACCCCACTTGATCATGTTGTATGATCCTTTTAATGTGTGGTTGGATTCTGTTTGCTGGTATTTTGTTGAGGATTTTTGCATCTATATTCATCAGTGATATTGACCTGTAGTTTTCTTTGTTACATATTTGTCTGGTTTTGGTATCGGGTGATGGTGGCCTCGTAGAATGAGTTTGGGACCGTTCCACCTTCTACTATATTTTGGAAGAGTTTGAGAAGGATAGGTGTTAGCTCTTCTCTAATTGTTTGATAGAATTCGCCTGTGAAGCCATCTGGTCCTGGGCTTTTGTTTGTTGGAAGATTTTTAATCACAGTTTCAGTTTCAGTGCTTGTGATTTGTCTGTTCATATTTTCTGTTTCTTCCTGGTTCAGTCTTGGCAGGTTGTGCATTTTTACAAATTTGTCCATTTCTTCCAGGTTGTCCATTTTATTGGCATATAGTTGCTTGTAGTAATCTCTCATGATCCTTTGTATTTCTGCCGTGACAGTTGTTACTTCTCCTTTTTCATTTCTGATTCTATTGATTTGAGTCTTCTCCCTTTTTTTCTTGATGAGTCTGGCTAATGGTTTGTCAATTTTGTTTATCTTCTCAAAGAACCAGCTTTTAGTTTTATTGATCTTTGCTGTCGTTTCCTTCATTTGTTTTCCATTTATTTCTGATCTGATCTTTATGATTTCTTTCCTTCTGCTAACTTTGGGGGTTTTTTGTTCTTCTTTCTCTAATTGCTCTAGGTGCAAGGTTAGGTTTATTTCAGATGTTTCCTGTTTCTTAAGGTAGGATTGTACTGCTATAAACTTCCCTCTTACAACTGCTTTTGCTGCATCCCATAGGTTTTGGGTCGTTTTGTCTCCATTGTCATTTGTTTCTAGGTATTTTTTGATTTCCTCTTTGATTTCTTCAGTGATCACTTGGTTATTAAGTAGTGTATTGTTTAGCCTCCATGTGTTTGTATTTTTTAAAGTTATTTTTTCTGTAATTGATATCTAGTCTCAAAGTATTGTGGTCGGAAGAGATACTTGATACTATTTCAGTTTTCTTAAATTTACGAAGGCTTGATTTGTGACCCAAGATATGATCTATCCTGGAGAGTATTCCATGAGCACTTGAGAAAAATGTGTATTCTGTTGTTTTTGAATGGAATGTCCTATAAATATCATTTAAGTCCATCTTGTTTAATGTATCATGTAAAGCTTGTGTTTCCTTATTTATTTTCATTTTGGATGATCTGTCCATTGGTGAAAGTTGGGTGTTAAAGCCCCCTACTATGATTGTGTTACTCTCGATTTCCCCTTTTATGGCTGTTAGTATTTGCCTTATGTATTGAGGTGCTCCTATGTTGGGTGCATAAATATTTACAATTGTTATATCTTCTTCTTGGCTTAATGCCTTGATCTTATGTAGTGTCCTTCTTTGTTTCTTGTAATAGTCTTTATTTTAAAGTCTGTTTTGTCTGATATGAGAATTGCTACTCCAGCTTTGTTTTGATTTCCATTTGCATGGAATATCTTTTTCCATCTCCTCACTTTCAGTCTGTATGTGTCCCTAGGTCTGAAGTGGGTCTCTTGTAGACAGCATACATATGGGTCTTGTTTTTGTATCCACTCAGCCATTCTGTGTCTTTTGGTGGGAACATTTAATCCATTTACATTTAAGGTAATTATCGATATGTATGTTCCTATTCCCATTTTCTTAATTGTTTTAGGTTTGTTACTGTAGGTCTTTTCCTTCTCTTGTGTTTCTTGCCTAGAGAAGTTCCTTTAGCATTTCTTGTAAAGCTGGTTTTGTGGTGCTGAACTCTCTCAGCTTTTTCTTGTCTGTAAAGGTTTTAATTTCTCCATGAAATCTGAATGAGATCCTTGCTGGGTAGAGTAATTTTGGATGTAAATTTTTCTCCTTCATCACTTTAAATATGTCCTGCCACTCCTTCTGGCTTGCAGAGTTTCTGCTGAAAGATCAGCTGTTAACCTTATGGGGATTCCCTTGTGTGTTATTTGTTGTTTTTCCCTTGCTGCTTTTAATATGTTTTCTTTGTATTTAATTTTTGACAGTTTGATTAATATGTGTCTTGGCGTATTTCTCCTTGGATTTATCCTGTATGGGACTCTCTGTGGCTCTCTGTGCTGCCTGGACTTGCTTAACTATTTCCCATATTAGGGAAGTTTTCAACTATAATCTCTTCAAATATTTTCTCAGTCCCTTTTTCTTTTCTTCTTCTCGGACCCCTAAATTCGAATGTTGGTGTGTTTAATGTTGTCCCAGAGGTCTCTGAGACTGTCCTCAGTTCTTTTCATTCTTTTTTCTTTATTCTGCTCTGCAGTACTTATTTCCACTATTTTATCTTCCAGGTCACTTATCTGTTCTTCTGCCTCAGTTATTCTGCTATTGATCCCTTCTAGAGTATTTTTAATTTCATTTATTGTGTTGTTCATCATTGCTTGTTTCCTGTTTAGTTCTTCTAGGTCCTTGTTAAATGTTTCTTGCATTTTCTGTATTCTATTTCCAAGATTTCTGATCATCTTTACTATCAGTATTCTGAATTCTTTTTCAGGTAGACTTCCTATTTCCTCTTCATTTGTTAGGTCTGGTAGCTTTTTACCTTGCTCCTTCACCTGCTGTGTGTTTTCCTGTCTTCTCATTTTGCTTATCTTACTGTGTTTGGGGCCTCCTTTTCGCAGGCTGCAGGTTTCTCATTGTTTTTGGTGTGTGTCCGCGGTGGCTAAGGTTGGTTTTGTGGTTTGTGTAGGCTTCCTGGTGGAGGGTAGTAGTCCCTGTATTCTGGTGGATGAGGCTGGATCTTGTCTTTCTGTTGGGCAGGTCCACGTCTGGTGGTGTGTTTTGGGGTGTCTGTGGCCTTATTATGATTTTAGGCAGCCTCTCTGATAATGGATGGGGCTGTGTCCCTGTCTTGCTAGTTGTTTGGCATAGGTTGTCCAGCACTGTAGCTTGCTGGTCGTTGAATGAAGCTGTGTCTTGGTGTTGAGATGGACATCCCTGGGAGATTTTTGCTGTTTGATATTACGTGGAGCTGGGAGGTCTCTTGTGGACCAGTGTCCTGAACTTGGCTCTCCCACCTCAGAGGCACAGCCCTGACCCCTGGCTGGAGCATCAAGAGCCTTTCATTCACATGGCTCAGAATAAAAGGGAGAAAAAGAAAGAAATAGAATAAAATAAAGTAAGAAAAAATAAAGTTATTAAAATAAAAATTATTAAGAAAAAAAATTTTAAGTAAAAAAAAAACAAGGACTGACAGAACCCTAGGACAAATGGTGAAAGCAAAGCTGTACAGAGAAAATCTCACACAGAAGCATACACATACACACTCACAAAAAGAGGAAAAGAGGAAAAAATAATATTTCTTGCTCTCAAAGTCATCTCCTTAATTTGGGGTGACTCGTTGTCTATTCAGGTATTCCACAGATGCAGGGTACATCAAGTTGATTGTGGAGATTTAATCCGCTGCTTCTGAGGCTGCTGGGAGAGATTTGCCTTTCTCTTCTTTGTTCACCCAGCTCCCGGGTTTCAGCTTTGGATTTGGCCCCGCCTCTGTGTGTAGGTCCATTGGGGGCGTCTGTTCTTCGCTCAGACAGGACGCGGTTAAAGGAGCTGCTGATTTGGGGGCTCTGGCTCACTCAGGCCAGGGGAGGGAGGGGTACGGATGCGGGGCGTGCCTGCGGCAGCAGAGGCTGGCGGGACGTTGCACCAGCCTGAGGCGCGCCATGCGTTCTCCTGGGGAAGCTGTCCCTGGATCCCAGGACCCTGGCAGTGGCGGGCTGCACAGGGACCTGGGAGGGGAGGTGTGGAGTGTGACCTGTGCTCGCTCACAGGCTTCTTGTTGGCAGCAGCAGCAGCTTTAGCATCTCATGCCCGTCTCTGGGGTCCGCGCTGATAGCCGCGGCTCGCGCCCGTCTCTTAAGCTCCTTTAAGCGGCCTTGTGAATCCCCTCTCCTCGCGCACCGGGAAACAGAGGGAAGAAAAAGTCTCTTGTGTCTTCGGCAGCTCCAGACTTTTTCCCGGACTCCCTCCCGGCTAGCCGTGGTGCACTAGCCCCCTTCAGGGTGTGTTCACGCAGCCAACCCCAGTCCTCTCCCTGTGCTCTGACCTCTGAAGCTTGAGCCTCAGCTCTCAGCCCTGCCCGCCCTGGCGGGTGAGCAGACAAGCCTTTCGGGCTGGTGAGTGCCGGTTGGCACCGATCCTCTGTTCGGGAGTTTCTCCGCTTTGCCCCCCGCACCCGTGGCTGCGCTTTCCTCCATGGCTCCGAAGCTTCCCCCCTCCGCCACCCACAGTCTCTGACCGCGAAGGGGCTTCCTAGTGTGTGGAAACCTTTCCTTCTTCATGGCTCCCTCCCACTGGTGCAGGTCCCGTCCCTATTCTTTTGTCTCTGTTTATTCTTTTTTCTTTTGCCCTACCCAGGTACGTGGGGAGTTTCTTGCCTTTTGGGAGGTCTGAGGTCTTCTGCCACCGTTCAGTAGGTGTTCTGTACGAGTTGTTCCACGTGTAGATGTATTTCTGATGTATCTGTGGGCAGGAAGGTGATCTCCGCATCTTACTCTTCCGCCATCTTCTCCGAGTCTCCCTGTGTGTCTTATGTTGCTATTTTATAACTGTCCTTTTCAGAATCCTGAAAAAATGTTCCAAATGGGATGCATAAAAGTGATAAAACATGAAGGTGAAAATGGCTCTAGGGAAAAGTTCACTATTAATTATAAACTATTAATAAGGAAGATTTATAAAATTCCTACATGAATTGTAAAGATATTCATTGCTTTTTCCTGAGCACACCTCCACAGAGGATTATCTTATGGCCAGCCTCCATGTGGGCTATGTCAAACTTGGCTGACTTCATTGTTCTCAATGAAATTCTATACCTTCATCTGCATATTCAGTCTATAAAGTTTATCAATCCATACTCAATTTACAATGACACATGCCAGTATTTTGGTCAGATTTATCAGAGAATAACACCATGAAGTTTCTGCTATCCAATGCTTATTAAAAACTGTGCTGAAATAAAAATTTGGGAAACCATTTCTACCTAGTCTTCTACATTAGTTTCTCAAAGTGTGGATTCTGAACAATGAGCATACGTATGAAAGTGCAGTTTTCTGGGCTTCACTTTAGACCTACTTTACAAGCTTCCCTAGTGATGGGACTCAGAAAATTGCCCTTTAATCCAACTTTCTGGTTATTCTTAGAGACACTGAAATTTGTAAAACACTGCTGTGGAAATTCAAAATATTACCAAGACAGGTATCAGAGAGATGTGCACTTGAATCATATAATTTTGACTCATGCAGAAGAAATGCTTTCACTAAACTAAAATTGGTGATATTCCATTATCTTATACCTAGAACCAATATGAAAACAGTCGTAGAAACCACTACAACTTTTTTGGTTTGAATATTGTGTTCTGTTTCTCCTGCATCTCTCTGTGTTACCTATATGAAGGCCCATATAAAATGTCTATTTTTAGAACTCAGTGCTGGAAAGACTTTCTTTTCATGAGATGTGGATACACTTTCTCATCATGGACAATGGGAAACAAGTCATTGGTTTACTGATAAATATTTCACTTTTCAATGTGGCTGCCTAGAAAATAGAAGTGGAATAAGTGCTCAGAGTTACCATCTCTGTATTAAAAAATTTATTTCTCCCCATCCTGCCCTTACCTTCTACTCCAATATGTAACTTCTGTAGTTGTCTTCAAAAAAGAACCTGAGGCAAGGATTTGGGTGCACGTGATATTTGGAGACTTGCACTCAGGAGAAAGGGAGTGAGGAAAATGGGAGAGAATGGAGGAAGGTGCTAAGCAAGGATGTGGTCTCACCTGGAATCTGGCCTCAGCCTGGCTCCACAGAGAGCTCTGGAGTGTAAGTTGCAGCACAGAGTTAAGTGCCACCTAGGACTAAGATGTCTGTGTTTTGTTATCCCCATGTCAATTACTGGCTGTGGGTCACCCATATTGGGGAAGGGCTGGAGCTGCAAAAGGTTGAGGTGTCTTCTAATCTGCATAGGGTTGCTTTCTAGAGAAGCGGGTGGCTGTGAACTGGATCATCCAAAACTCAGAGCAGCTGGGGATGGGGCCACTGGCCCCTAACAGCAACGGTGTCCACTAGAATTGTCATGTATGTTTTCGTTTCTGTTTTTCTATTTTAATGGACAACTTAGTTATACTTCTCCTTTCCAAGAAGAGAAGATGTCCTGGGAACATACATTAAAATTAACAGAACCAAATGAAGTAGTGTAAGCAGGGCTAAAATAAATGGAGGCTAAAATATATTTATATAAATAAATATATATATAAATGTATATATATATATATATATGCTTTGCTGATAAAAACTGTTTACCACAAAGAAAACGTACACAGTAATTACTAGAATACCAGCCCACAAGTAATGCTTGATTAACATTTAGGTTGAAAATGTTCTCAGATCTTCTTATTTAACTCATATGAGAGGACTGTTCTGACTTGCATAGAAATACACCTAATCTACGTAACATTTAAAACTGGGTTACTATTTAGAAGGGGACTTTTATTTATCAATATTGACTGTGGTGACATCAACTTCTCATTTTCAACGTGCAGCCTTCTAACGTCAGTGATTCCCACATTCATTTCTCTTCCCAGGGTCCCTGACTTGAACTCATTTGAGTATTCTAACTGCCCATGGAGGGTTTTCATTTCGGTGACCCAGCAGGTGCCTTCTCCCCCTTCCTCCTAGCCCACATCTACCCAGTGCCCTCCTGTGGTTCAGACCCAAATCTCTCTCTCAGGGACTTCCTGCCATACTTCTCATCTCATTCCCCTCAGCATCTATTCCACACTTTTGCCAGAGTGATTGTTCTAGAAGTACACATCTATTCACAACGCTCCCTATTTTAAGGTTTGAAATGACTTTCCTACTGCCAAATGCAAAATACTCCTAAAGGGATCACAGTTCTTTCTGAGGAGTCTGGCTCCAGGCCAAAATGCTATGTGTGATCTTTCAGCCCCCAGCATAGGCAATTTCATGGCTTTGTCTGGCAGTTGTCGTGGAAGCTGCCCTTCCCACAGCCAGAGCACTGTAATCTTCTGCAGAGAGTTGCAGTCACTCAGATTCAGGCACCTCTTATTCAGAGGCCTCCTTACTGGGGCCTCAACTGAGGTGCTTTTCTCCACTCTGACTCAGTAACTTTCCACTGCTAGCCCTTCTCCCTTCCCTTCTGCCTCAGCCTTCCAGAACCATAAACAGGCAAGAGCTTTTTTGTTCAGGGCTCCTCTGCACCGAGACATTCCCTCCATCTGTGCTGCATGTCCATGTCCTGCCATCTCCTAGAAAGCAGACATTTAATTGGCTTTAGTATTTCTAGTGATTGGCACATTAAAAGCTCTTGAAAAATGCTGACTTGGTAAACCATGAACAGAGTAATATTTTCTTTGCACATACAGAGTAATCACTGAAGAGATTCATACACTTGGCTAATCTGTTTGCATATATCTAGACCTTGGCAATATTAAACTTTCTCAATGCATGCATAAACTCTTAATTGTTGCACCTGAGAAACAAAATGGGTTAGATAGATATCCTAATAGTATCTGATGCTATCTTTCCATCTCTAAAATACTTGGGTAATGATAAAATTTGAATCTGCACCAGATATTACCGCTTACTAATGCTCATTTAGAATTTTTAATAAAACTCCGAAAACATAGTCTAATATCAGTAACATTTAAAAGTCTAAAATGTTTTTTAAACAAAATAGGTAGTATGATAAAAATTGTCTACACACTACTCTTTCTTAATTGTATAGTGTAGAAACAGATACCATCTACGGAAGTCAGGCATCAGTGGGATAAAAACTAATGTTTACTCTGAGTTGATTTCAAAATTATACCATGTAAGTGACTAATACTCTCAGTTGGATACAGTTCAAGATGTACCCAATAATGGATTCCTTCCCAGACTGCTTATAAATTTAAGCATGAAAAAGCTGAATTTTATTTGGCAAGGATAATAAATGTGCATTTAGCTTTCTACTAATAAAAGGCACCCATTTCCTAGTATTAGCAAATATGATTTACACTTAATTTCTAAACAAATTTTCAGGATTAAATTATAATTGAAAAGCTTTGGTAGTATCTATTGGAAGCCAAAATTTGAAAGTGAAAATAATGAAACCCTTGTTTAGAACAAGTAAGAGTGTATAATGACAAACTGCAAGTCTCCTTAGTTGAAGAATTGGTTTTGATTTTTTTATATACAATGAGTAACTAGTACCAGCCTTTCAGTTAATAAGAGAAATATTTGTATCCCATTTACTATTAAGCCAGTAGAAGAGGACAGATAAATGTTTGCAGAGCTGAGAAAATGTGGGATATTTATACTTCAGATGGTTGCAATACTTCAGATGGTTACAATAGTTAAGTCCCTGTTTTTATCTCCATTCAGTTATTCATCATGTATTTTTTGAGCACCTACTATATGTACTTTGCTAGTATTTGGAAATTACTTTAGTAAGCGAAAACAAATGAGTTAGATTCTAGTGGGAAAGATAGATAATCAAGATGAATAGTGATGAATCTAATCATAAATAGGGAAATAAATAAACAGGGTTTTATAGAGTGTATTATAAAGTTACCTGAACTGGAGTCAGGGAAAGCTTATCAGAGAAAGTGATACTTAAGCTGAGTTATGAAGAATGAGGAGGATTTTGATAGGTGAAAAATAGTTGAGGAGGAAAAAGAGAGCCAGCGTTCCAGGCATAACTTCATGGAAAAAGACAAATCCACTGGGGCTGGGATACAGAGAGGTAGAGAGTGATACAATATGAGCTCGGAGAGGATGGTATAAGGGAGGCAAAAGAAGGCCCATTTGAAGGATTCTGGTCTTATTCCTAAAGAAATGAAGGACAATTAGTGGATTTAAACTGGACAGTAACACAATCAGATTTGCATATGAAAAAGACCACTCTTTCATCTGGAGCAGAGAATGAAACAAAAGCAGTTAGTAGAAGGGGGAGCTATGGCGGTGGCTTGGATAAAGGTTATGGCTTTGTATAAACTCAAGACACATTCAGGGTGCAAGTCAGTATGTCTTGGTGATAGGTGGGTATGGCGTTGAAGGAGAGACGATGACATCAAAGATGACTTGCCCAACCAAATGGACGGTGATGCCATTTGCTGAAATAGGTGACACCTAAGGAGGCCCAGGTCTGGGGAAAGATAATGAGAGTCTTAGTTATGCTGAGGTGCCTTTGAGAAATGGAGATATCCAACTGGAGTTAGTTAGATGAAGATGGAGCTCAGAGAGAAATCCAATCTGAGAGGGCAAAAGAAAAAGAATAAAGACCAGGCAGTGAGTCTTTGGTGAATGTACAGAAGTACTTTGGAAAAGAATGACAGATAAAAAGAAAACAAAATAGCTGTAAACTGAGATGAGCATAACACAGTGAACATATTTTATAATGCTAATCCTAGGAAAATAACAAATGGTTTTATGAATATTAGAAATAGTAAAAACTGGGGCTTAGTGAACAAATGGTGTTGAGTCAAACAAAAGAGCAGAGTCCAAAGTCCTGGTTATTGGAACGAATCCCTGCCTTTTAGGAAGGGGTAGCTGACATCTGGGAGGGGAAGTATCGTGTGTGAAACAGAAGCTGTATAATCCTTTGAGGTGGGATGGGATGAAGGAGGCCCGTGGAGTTATGAAGATTCCCCCTTATTAAGATAGCCACAGTAAGTTACTGCCAAAAGTTTCTACCAAAAGTAACCAGGTTACTCCATGCCGTCTCAGAACCAACAGATGAGCATGTGCAAGACCAGTAAGTTTCTCTGGAAAAGAACATTTAAGTAAAGTCATGCTGAAGCAAAAATCATATATTAATTTTAATGCAGTTATGAGTATTCAAATAGAGACAACTTTATACAAAAGCAAATTTATACTCACACTTTGATAAGGAACGCAAATCACAAATAAGTTATGATTTTACTAGAACAGCAAACATTTTTCTTTAAAGGAAAACAGAAATAGTCCTTAGGCATAAATAGCTATCTCAAGTCTTCAGAATGTCTAAATATTTTTTTCTGGTGTTCCATGTAAAATTTCTCTTAGTCTGAACTTCTGGCCTTCAGAATCAGTGAATTCTACAGATTTTTTTATACAAAGTGAGGTGGGATTTAGTCCTCCTTTTTTTTTTTCTTGCGTTATGCGGGCCTCTCACTGTTGTGGCCTCTCCCATTTGCGGAGCACAGGCTCCGGACGCGCAGGCTCAGCGGCCATGGCTCACGGGCCCAGCCGCTCCGCGGCATGTGGGATCTTCCCGAAACGGGGCACGAACCCGCGTCTCCTGCATCGGCAGGCGGACTCTCAAGCACTGCGCCACCAGGGAAGCCCTAGTCCTCCTTTTATGTCATATGTTCCTTAGAATTTGAGAAAAAGACCAAGCCTTACACCCTTCTCTCATTTTTTTTGACGGCCAAGACAAATTATTAAATTCCTTCTTGGCTTTAGAAGTTTCACTTTTTCCTGTATTGCAAGAGTGAAATATTATTGAAAAAAAAGACAGTGTGACATGAACTATGGTAGCAAAGTACATAGATTTATGTAATAAATTAATAGAACTCCAAAACAGTCATTTTAAATTTACTAGTTGTAAGGTGGATAGAAAGCCTTGTCTAGAACCCATGTCTAAGATTCCAGATCAGACAGTTCCTGATCCTTGGTGGGTTTGGTACTTTTTATTTTCCCAAATATCCTTCAGGGCAAAACTACTCATTCTTAAACTGGTCCACTGAAAAAATAAACTCATAGACTATGTCAAAACCTTTGTCAGTATTCTCTCCACAAGAGGTAAACAAAATGAAACTTGAAAAAATAAAATTGATATAATACACATTTCCTTAGATTTTCCCCAATTTTAAGGATAATGCTGGGGATCAGTTTTAGGATGTTTACTGAGTATCAGGGTGCCTGGGAGTGAATAAATAAATTTATGTAAGATACTGACAAGGTATGTAGTCCAAATATTTGGGGTACAAGGTTTAGAAGATTAGTTGGCAGCTACCTTCTTTAGGCTTCAACACTGCCAGGATGTTGTTTGAGTTTTCCTACAAAAAACATTCAGGTGCCCATGTTCGG
>NW_006777801.1:105031-140606 GCF_000442215.2 Lipotes vexillifer
GCATTCCAATTACTTCAGCGTCAAGACAAGGCCTAACAATGATTTAAGATATTGATATAATTTAATAGAAACCATCTTTTATATGCTCTTTAAAATATCATATTTTAAAAGTGAAATATCAGGGTTTTACTTTTGATTAACAGCCACCAAGAAGAACATCTGCATGTATTTAACAAGGGTAGTAATACTGCATCAAAAATATTTCTTGAATACTGTGAACAAAGGAGCCACAAAAACTCAGCATGAAAAGTAGAGTTCTGGAGTTCTGCACAGCCAGAATCAGATCTAAATCCTCAGCAGCAAGCAGGAGACTCAGAAAATGCCGGCTTTAATTACAAACTTTATTTGTCAATACAATTCACAGTTTATACATGGTGCATTCCACCATATGAGCTTTCAGAACAGTTATTGAGGAAATGGGTGTAGCTTTTCTTCTAAAAGAGTCTGACTGACTTTCTAAAATTTTGGTTAGAATTTTTTAAGTTTATAAAAGTACCTTCAACAAGTTAACTGAATATTTACATTTCTAGCTTAAATTTAAATTTTGGAAAATAAGCATCTATTAAGTTGTTTTTTTTTTAAGATCCTGGGTTTATTTTTTAAGACCCTAATCCGAATGCCACTTATTCAGATACACCCCTGACCCCCAAGAATAAAAGTAATGTCTTGCAATTATATTTAGGGAAATCATTTTCTTTCTGCATTTTACAAATTATATTTACAATGTACAGCAGATCTGTGTATGAAAATAAAAGAAAGAGAGTAGCAATCTACTAGGTGCCTTTACTGAATTTCTTCTGAATCTTGAAAATCTTCTGAATCTTGAAAACAAACATCCAAAGAGTTGCAAGATATAAAATTAAACTAAAGAGGATTAACAGCCTTTTCTATCTTTAAAAAAAAATCTCTCAAGATTTAAATTGTGCTATAACAGCTTTTTCTCTAATGTCAGAGATGAATTATGCCTGCAATCTGCATTTTTCCATGTGCAAAATCACAGTGATCCCAGTTTCAACTCTGCTCTCACACTCAGCCACAACTCCAGAGGTACACCCACAGAAGGTTAGGACTGTGCCCAACTCTGCCTCCTACATTCCCTCCCCGCATCTGGCAAAAGTTACCCAAGGAAAGAAAATCATGAGCTTTTCATACATCAAAAAGCAAATAGATGCTGGCAGTACAATGTTTATTAGCAAATGCTTGTAACACATTGTTTTACTATCTTCTTTTCATCCAAATGGCAATTCACACCAACTGTCTAAATTCGCCTTCAAGAATATCCATTTTCATAGTTTTGTCAGATCATTTATGTATATATATGGATATATATATATATATTTATATGGCTTTTCTTCTTCCACCATTGAAAGATGTATATATAGTTAGTCAAAAGTGATAAATTTTAAATACTGCCAGGAAAAAAGGGACTGATTGAGAGCAGTCAATTTTACTGGCCTGGTAATAATTACACTATATATATGTACCATTGGTACCTGAGTCAAATAAATACTCAGAGGGGCCGTCTTTGCACCTCATTTCTCTGCAGTGCCTTTAACGCTAGGGTTTCTGAGTGTTGCTTCAATGTCCATCTAATTTGGCATCTGTTCCTTCTTCGGGCATCATCACTCCGGTCATTTTACACACTGTTTCCAGCAAGGTATGGTATTCAAACAGGAGTTGTGGGGTAAAGGACTGCGGAGTTGAGCCTAGGGGTGGGGCGGGGAAGGAGAAACCACACATTAGCTAGAGAGGTTCTGTTTCTTCGTAAGATAAGGCACTGACAGAAAATTTCTGCATAAGAATTTCTTGCCATTTACAAAAAAATGTTGTCATCCATAAATGGTCCATAATCTAGGCTCAGTTAGGTAGACCCTGAAAAGTTAAGGACTGATCCCTCAAAGCTACATTATTACCGGAAACAATTATAATTCATTCTGAGGCCTTTTGGCACATTTGGAAAAGAGAGAGGAAAACAGTCTGGGCACAAAAAGGCATCAGACATTGTTTTATTCCACTGGTCAAAGAAAGTGGACCCATTCAACAAGAATCATCAAAAAGATAGTGCTGGCTCAGAATTCAAATTCTCTTGATGGTAGATGACCATGATAGGTGTATCTTTTTTTTTTTTTTTTTCCTTTTTGGAGCTCATGCACAATTTAAAAAACACTACCAACAACAGTCAAAAAGAGCATATAGAAGTCCTCACCTATGGCTATGCCTAGGGCTCTTCAGAGAGAGGGCTATTTAATGTTCTCAATAACAGCAATTTCCTCGCCCGCACAGTGTGGCGTCAGTCCGTTCAAATAGATACTTTCAGTTTTCAGTAAGGGAGGCAAGACATCCCTCTCGCTGGCGAGGTGGTTCACTGACAGGGTCCTCCTACAGGGAGTCAGCTCCTGGTTGTGGTTTCCAGCCAGTTCTGCGGAGAGCTTCCGCTTTATGGAGGTGGCACGCTGGAACTTGTCGTAAATCTCCACACTCAGCCGCCTCCTGGTTTCCTTGAATTCGGCCGTGACGTTGGCTGTCCACTCAGCGGCATGGGCTCTAAACTCTCCCACCTGGAATATGCACGCAGAGAAATGACAGAGACACCAACAGGACAGTCAATGTTTTGTGTGCTTTACCTTCTGATCACTGTATGTGGGGGTTTTGAAAAGAACACTGTAGCCTTTTGTAATATGAGAGGTCTGAGAATTGAGGTACTTAGGCAAGTTGTGAGGAACAAGCTTCCATTTTATATAGATATGACTCTAAAAATGAATCTGTGAGCTTAAACTCTATTAACCAAATTATATTAGAGGTACTAGATGCCCTTGTTTTGGGAAACAAATCCTGTCATTGAAACTTCTGATCAAAAGGCAGTCTCTAACTTTTTAAAGCTCTGTTTCTTTTTTAATCTGTAATTTAAAGAAGTATTTGAATGTAGAGAAGGCAATAAGACATAGGAGAAGCAGCAAGACAGAGTAAAAGAGCCTGGAGTGTGAACCCAGGTGACCTGGTTGGTTCTCATAGCAGTGATGCTGTTTGCTCAGGATATAAACAGAGATTTTAGAGAGCAGAAATGGTGTGTGCAAGAACTTTGACTCCAACCCCATACTGGTCATTTAGAAATCCTCTATTTACTAAATAAGCAATAAAATACTTTGTTTCTGATTCCAGAGAAAGCAAATAAACAAGGCCTGGCAAGTTCATTTTGAGGCCCATTTGGAGAATGATTAAGTCCAAGGAATAGTTTCTCAATGAATGTTTGTGGAATTAGTGAAGTTAACCTGTCTGAGCTGCCATTTCCTCAGCTGTGGAACAGGCATCTTCACTGCACACACCTAGCAGGATGGCTGGGTAATGCACTTCAACTGCAAGAGCCCATCACTGTATAGTTATCATTGTGGGCTTTGCCAAGTGCTAAGCATGTGCATAATGTTTTCTTTGACCTCTTTAAAATTATATCTGCACTTTAGTGACCTAAAACAGAATAATGACCCATCCCACGGGAAACTTTATAATCTTTTTCTTAACCAACTAGAATTTAGTAATCTAGGATATCTCTTAGAATAATCTCCTAACGTGGAACAACTCCCCCATTCCCTATTGCTAGCACTTCTGCTCTCGGATTAGGGAGCTCCACAGAACTCAATTTTTAAGTGAAATGGGCTCCTTTTTACCTGGCAAGCAAATAACTACTGCTTTGTTTTGTTTTATTTTACCTCTGTCGCTTTTTGTTTTAAATTTTGATGTGATCAGAAACTGATGGTTTCTGCTATAGTCTGAACGTTGGTGTCTCCTGAAAATTCATATGTTGAAATACTAACTGCAAAGGTGATTATATTAGGAGGTGGGGCCTTAGGGAGGTGCTTAAGTCATGAAGTGAAGCCTTCATGAATGAGATCAGCACTCTTACAAAAGAGGTTCCAGAGAAATCCCTCACCCCTTCCACCATGTGAGGACACAGTAAGAAGGCTCTGTCTACAAACCAGGAAGAGTCCTCACTCCGTCATGTTGGCACTGTGATCTTGAATCTCTAGAACTGTGAGAAATCAATGCTGTTTATAAGGTCCCCAGTGTGTGGTATTTTGTTATAGCAGCTTGATCGGACAAAGTCCGGTTCTAAATATTTATACTGAAAATCTGATTTATAAGAGAGCATATGTATGTACGTCTACTTCAACATGATGTATAGGTGCACTCAGATGGTCATAGATATGTTTGTATGTGTGTGTATGAAAACTGTTCAAATATCCTTAGAAGGTGGCACATGGCAGACCAACTCTTCCTCATCCATCCATAATCACATACATGCACACATTTGATGATCTACTTTTATTTTATAAAGGTCTTTTATTTCCCACTTGTACTGACCTAGCAAGAAATAATTGCTTGTTTTCTGGGTCTGGTTCTGAAAAAAGCAAACTGGAAAAATGAGAACTCTGTGGCATGCATAACTGGCAAGATCAAGCATTTCTTAATCACTGAGGCAACTTAAAGGGAACTTGCAGGGAAAGAAGTGCTAAATTTATAGTGATTCAGCCTGAAGATTCTTACTGTTCCCATAAGGGACTGTGTATGACTGTACTTAGCTCTAAAAGCAATTATTTAATTTTTAATTCTGCTTTGGGGGGACTCTCTGGTTAGAAAATCAGTAGTAAAAAATGCTGAATCACTCCAAATGCACTTATAAATAAACCCTCCAACTGTTGATATTCTTTTTCTATATACCTAGCTGTCTTTTTGATTAGACTAAGCATTCTTGAGTTCGGAGTCTATACTACATTAATTGGTGTATATAAAACATCTAGTGTCTGGAATAGAGAAGGCACTGAGGAGAAACTTCATGAATTGCATTGAATTAATAAGTAAACACTATCAAGAAAGTTTCAAAATAATATTTTAACATAAACAGTTAAGAGATTCAGTTGTTTCTCTACCAGTTTCAATTTAATTTTAAAGATGGAAAATTGCAGCCTGCTTAAACATGGTGCACAAACACAAAGAGAAAACCTGATTAATATGGTCTTGAACAATACAGTTAATCATTGTCCAACATGTTATTAAATTCTTCTAGTTTACAGTACAGATAATCCTGAGCAGTGTGAAATTTGCTATTTAAAATAAAACAGTAGGAGATCTTCAAGATGGCAGAGGAGTAAGATGTAGAGATCATCTTCCTCCCCACAATACATCAGAAATACATCTACGTGTGGAACAACTCCTACAGAACATCGACTGAACGCTGGCAGAAGACCTCAGACCTCCCAAAAGGCAAGAAACTCCCCACGTACCTGGGTAGGGCAAAAGAAAAAACAGAGACAAAAGAACAGGGATGGGACCTGCACCTCTGGGAGGGAGCCGTGAAGGAGGGAAAGTTTCCACACACTAGGAGCCCCTTCACTGGTGGAGATGGGGGGGCGCAGGGGGAGCTTCGGAGCCGCGGAGGAAAGCGCAGCAACAGGGGTGCGGAGGGCACAGAGGAGAGATTCCCGCACAGAGGATCAGGGCCGACCGGCACTCACCAGCCCGAGAGGCTTGTCTGCTCACCCGCCAGGGCGGGCGGGGCTGGAAGCTGAGGCTCAGGCTTCGGAGGTTGGATTCCAGGGAGAGGACTGCTGGGGCTGGCTGCATGAACACAGCTTAAAGGGGGCTAATATGCCACAGCTAGCCAGGAGGGAGTCTGGGAAAAAGTCTGGACATGCCTAAGAGGCAAAAGACCATTGTTTCGGGGTGCACGAGGAGAGGGAATTCAGAGCACCACCTAAATGAGCTCCAGAGATGGGCGCGAGCCGCAGCTATCCGTGCAGACACCAGAGACAGGCATGGGACGCTACGGCTGCTGCTGCAGCCACCAAGAAGCCTGTGTGCAAGCACAGGTCACTATCCATACCTCCCCTCCCGGGAGCCTGTGCAACCCACCACTGCCAGGGTCCCCTGATCCAGAGACAACTTCCCTGGAAGAACACATGGCACGCCTCAGGCTGTTGCAATGTCACACCGGCCTCGGCCGCTGCAGGCTCACCCCACATTCCGTACCCCTCCCTCCCCCCTAGCCTGAGTGAGCCAGAGCCCCCTAATCAGCTGCTGCTTCAACCCCATCCTGTCTGAGTGAAGCACAGATGCACTCAGGTGACCTACATGCAGAGGCGGGGCCAATCCAAAGCTGAAACCCAGGAGCTGTGAGAACAAAGAAGAGAAAGGGATATTTATCCCAGCAGCCTCAGGAGCAGCAGATTAAATCTGCACAATCAGGGCTTCCCTAGTGGCGCAGTGGTTGAGAGTCCGCCTGCTGATGCAGGGGACACCGGTTCGTGCCCCAGTCCGGGAAGATTCCACATGCCGCGGAGCAGCTGGGCCCGTGAGCCATGGCCACTGAGCCTGCGCATCAGGAGCCTGTGCTCCACAACGGGAGAGGCCACAACAGTGAGATGCCCGCGTACCGCAAAAAAAAAAAAAAAATATGCACAATCAAATTGATGTTCCCTGCATCACTGGAATACCTGAATAGACAACAAACTATCCCCAAACTGAGGTGGTGGACTTTGGGAGCACTGTAGACTTGGGGTTTGCTTTCTGTATGTAATTCGTTTTGGTTTTATGTTTATCTTAGTTTACTATTTAGAGTTTATTATCCTTGGTAGATTTGTTTATTGATTTGGTTGCTTTCTTCCTTTATATATATATATATATTTTTTTCCCCTTTTCTCTTTTTGTGAGTGTGTTTATGTATACTTCTTTGTGTGATTCTGCCTGTATAGCTTTGCTTTTACCATTTCTCCTAGGATTCTGTCTGTCCGTTTTTGGTTTTGTTTTTGCTTTTAGTATACTTTTTAGCGCCGGTTATCATTGGAGGATTTGTTTTTGGTTTGGTTGCTCTTTTTTTATTACTTTTTAATTTTTACTTTTAATAATTTTTTTATTTTAATAATTTTATATTTTTCTTTCATTCATTTTTTTCTCACTTTTCTTCTGAGCCATGTGGCTGACAGGGTCTTGGGTGCTCAGGCCAGGTGTCAGGCCTGTGCCACTGAGGTGGGAGAGCCAAGTTCAGGACATTGGTCCACTAGAGACATCCCGGCTCCACATAATATCAAATGGTGAAAGCCCTCCCACAGATCTCCATCTCAACGCTAAGACCCAGCTCCACTCAACAACCAGCAAGCTACAGTGCTGGACACCCTATGCCAAACAACAAGCAAGACAGGAACACAAAACCACCCATCAGCAGAGAAGCTGCCTAAAATCGAAATAAGGTCACAGGCACCCCAAAACACACCACTGGACACAGTCCTGCCCACCAGAAAGACAAGATCCAGCCTCATCCACCACAAAGGCACCAGTCCCCTCTACCAGGAAGCCTACGCAACCCACAAAACCAACCTTAGGCACTGAGGGCAGACACCATAAACAACAGGAACTATGAACCAGCAGCCTGTGAAAAGGAGACCCCAAACACAGTAAGTTAACCAAAATGAGAAGACAGAGAAGCACACAGCAGCTGAAGGAGCAAGGTAAAAACCCATCAGACCAAACAAATGCAGAGGAAATAGTCCACCTGAAAAAGAATTCAGAGTAATAATAGTAAAGGTGATCCAAAATCTTGGAAATAGAATGGAGAAAATACAAGAAACATTTAACAAGGACCTAGAAGAACTAAAGAGCAAACAATGATGAACAACACAATAAATGAAATTTAAAGTTCTCTAGAAGGAATCAATAGCAGAATAACTGAGGCAGAAGAATGGATAAGTGACCTGGAAGATAAAATAGTGGAAACAGGGCTTCCCTGGTGGTGCAGTGGTTGAGAATCTGCCTGCCAATGCAAGGGACACGGGTTTGAGCCGTGGTCTGGGAAGATCCCACATACTGTGGAGCAACTGGGCCCGTGAGCCACAACTACTGAGCCTGTGCGTCTGGAGCTTGTGCTCTGCAACAAGAGAGGCCGCGATACTGAGAGGCCCGCACGTGCTTGCTGTAACTAGAGAAAGCCCTTGCACAGAGACGAAGACGCAACACAGCCAAAAATTAATTAATTTTTTAAAAATAGTGGTAATAACTACAGCAGAGCAGAATAAAGAAAAAAGAATGAAAAGAATTCAGAACAGCTCAGAGACCTCTGGGACAACATTAAATGCACTAAAATTCAAATTATAGGGGTCCCAGAAGAAGAAGAGAAAAATAAATGGACTAAGAAGAGATTATAGTTGAAAAATTCCATAATATGAGAAAGGAGATAATCAACTCCAGGAAGCACAGAGAGTCCCATACAGGATAAATGCAAGGAGAAATCACCAAGACACATATTAATCAAACTATCAAAAATTAAATATAAAGAAAAGATATTAAAAGCATTAAGGGAAAAGAAAATAATAACATACAAGGGAATCCCCATAAGATTAACAGCTGACCTTTCAGCAGAAACACTGCAAGCCAGAAGAGAGTGGCAGGACATATTTAAAGTGATGAAAGGGAAAAACCTACAACCAAGATTACTCTACCCAACAAGGATCTCATTCGGATTCAACAGAGAAATTAAAACATTTACAGAAAAGCAAAAGCTGAGAGAGTTCAGCACCACCAAACCAGCTCTACAACAAATGCTAAAGGAACTTCTCTAGGCAGGAGAAACAAAAGAAGGAAAAGACCTACAATAACAAAAGCCAAACAAGAAAATGATAATAAGAACATACATGTCAATAACTACCTTCAATATAAATGGATTAAATGCTCCCACCAAAAGACATAGACTGGCTGAATGGATACAAAAACACGACCCATACATATGCTGTGTACATGAGACCCACTTCAGACCTAGGGACACATACAGACTGAAAGTGAGGGGATGGAAAAAGATATTCCATGCAAATGGAAATCAAAAGAAAATGGGAGTAGCAATTCTCATATCAGACAAAATAGACTTTACAACAAAGACTATTACAAGAGACAAAGAAGGACACTACATAATGATCAAGGGATCAATCCAAGAAGAAGATATAACAATTGTAGATATTTATGCACCCAACATAGGAACACCTCAATATATAAGGCAAATACTAACAGCAATAAAAGGGGAAATTGACGGTAACACAATCATAGTACGGGACTTTAACACCCCACTTTCACCAATGGACAGATCATCTAAAATGAAAATAAATAAGGAAACACAAGCTTTAAATGATATATTAAACAGAATGGACTTGATTGATATTTATAGGACATTCCATCCAAAAACAACAGAATACACTTTCTTCTCAAGTGCTCATGGAACATTCTCCAGGATAGATCATATCTTGGGTCACAAATGAAGCTTTGGTAAATTTAAGAAAATTTAAATCGTATCAAGTATCTTTGCCGACCACAACACTATGAGACTAGATATCAATTACAGGAAAAAATCTGTAAAAAATACAAACACATGGAGGCTAAACAACACACTACTATAAAGCCAAGAGACCACTGAAGATATCCGAGAGGAAAGTAAAAAATACCTAGAAACAAATGACAAAACACGACAACCCAAAACCTATGGGACGCAGCAAAAGCAGTTCTAAAAGGGAAGTTTATAGCAAAACAATCCTACCTCAAGACACAAGAAACATCTCAAACGACCTAACCTTACATCTAAAGCAATTAGAGAAAAACAAAAAAACCCCAAAGTTAGCAGAAGGAAAGAAATCATAAAGATCAGATCACAAATAAATGGAAAACAAATGAAAGAAACAACAGCAAAGGTCAATAAAACTAAAAGCTGGTTCTCTGAGAAGATAAAATTGATAAACCATTAGCCAGACTCATCAAGAAAAAAAGGGAGAAGACTCAAATCAACAGAATTAGAAATGAAAAAGGAGAAGTAACAACTGACGCTGCAGAAATAAAAAAAATCATGAGACATTACTACAAGCAACTCTATTTCAATAAAATGGACAACCTGGAAGAAATGGACAAATTCTTAGAAATGCACAGCCTTCTGAGACTGAACCAGGAAGAAATAGAAAATATAAACAGACCAATCACAGCACTGAAATTGAGACTGTGATTAAAAATCTTCCAACAAACAAAAGCCCAGGACCAGATGGCTTCACAGGCGAATTCTATCAAACATTTAGAGAAGAGCTAACACCTATCCTTCTCAAACTCTTCCAAAATATAGCAGAGGGAGGAACACTCCCAAACTCATTCTACGAGGCCACCATCACCCTGATACCAAAACCAGACAAGGATGTCACAAAGAAAGAAAACTACAGGCCAATATCACTGATGAACATAGATGCAAAAATACTCAACAAAATACTAGCAAACAGAATCCAACAGCACATTAAAAGGATCATACACCATGATCAAGTGGCGTTTATCCCAGGAGTGCAAGGATTCTTCAATATACTCAAATAAATCAATGTACGCAAATCAATCAATTAACAAATGAAAGAGAAAAACCATATGATCATCTCAATAGATGGCGAAAAAGCTTTCAACAAAATTCAACACCCACTTATGATAAAAAACCCTCCAGAAAGTACGCATAGAGGGAACTTACCTCAACATAATAAAGGCCATATATGACAAACCCACAGCCAACTTCATTCTCAATGGTGAAAAACTGAAATCATTTCCTCTAAGATCAGGAACAAGACAAGGTTGTCCACTCTTATCACTAATATTTTACATAGTTTTGGAAGTTTTAGCCATAGCAATCAGAGAAGAAACAGAAATAAAAGGAATACAAATCAGAAAAGTAGTAAAGCTGTCACTGTTTGCAGATAACATGATACTATACATAGAGAACCCTAAAGATGCTACCAGAAAACTACTAGAGCTAATCAATGAATTTGGTAAAGTAGCAGGATACAAAATTAATGCACAGAAATCTCTGGCATTCCTATACACTAATGATGAAAAATCTGAAAGTGAAATCAAGCAAACACTCCCATTTACCATTGCAACGGAAAGAATAAAATACCTTGGAATAAACTTACCTAAGGAGACAAAAGACCTGTACTCAGAAAACTGTAAGACACTGATGAAATTACAGATGATACAAATAGACTGAGAAATATACCATGTTCTTGGATTGGAAGAATCAACATTGTGAAAATGACTATACTACCCAAAGCTATCTACAGATTCAATGCAGTCCCTATCAACTACCACTGGCATTTTTCACAGAACTAGAAAAAATATTTCACAGTTTGTATGGAAACACAAAAGACCCTGAACAGCCATAGCAATCTTGAGAAAGAAAAATGGAGCTGGAGGGATCAGGCTCCCTGATTTCAGACTCTACTACAAAGCTACAGTAATTAAGATAGTAATGGTACTGGCACAAAAACAGAAATATAGATCAATGGAACAGGATAGAAAGCCCAGAGATACACCCATGCACATATGGTCACCTTATTTTTGATAAAAGAGGCAAGAATATACAATGGAGAAAAGACAGCCCTTCAATAAGTGGTGCTGGGAAAACTGGACAGCTACATGTAAAAGAATGAAATTAGAACACTCCCTAACACCATACAGAAAAATAAACTCAAAATGTATTAAAGACCTAAATTTAAGGCCAGACATTATAAAACTCTTAGAGGAAAACACAGGCAGAATACTCTATGACATAAATCACAGGAAGATCTTTTTGACTCACCTTCTAGAAAAATGGAATAAAAACAAAAACAAATGGGACCTAATGAAACTTAAAAGTTTTTGCACAGCAAAGGAAATGATAAACAAGACCAAAAGACAACCCTCAGAATTGGAGAAAATATTTGCAAACGAAGCAAGTGACAACGGATTAATCTCCAAAATTTACAAGCAGTTAGTGCAGGTCAATATCAAAAAAAAAAAAAAAACAAATAACCCAATCCAAAAATGGGCAGAAGACCTAAACAGACATTCCTCCAAAGAAAATATACAGATTGCCAACAAACACATGAAAGGACACTCAACATCCCTGATCATTAGAGAAATGCAAATCAAAACTCTAATGAGGTATCACCTCACACCAGTCAGAATGGCCATCACCAAAAAATCTACAAACAAAAAATTCTGGAGAGGGTGTGGAGAAAAGGGAACCCTCTTGCACTGTTGTTGGGAATGTAAATTGATACAGCCACTATGGAAAACAGTATGGAGGTTCCTTTAAAAACTAAAAATAGAACTACCATATGACCCAGAAATCCCACTACTGGGCATATACCCTGAGAAAACTATAATTCATAAAGAGTCATGTACCATAATGTTCACTGCAGCTCTATTTACAATAGCCAGGACATGGAAGCAACCTAAGTGTCCATCAACAGATGAATGGATAAAGGAGATGTGGCACATATATACAATGGAATATTACTCAGCCATAAAAGAAATGAAATTCAGTTATGTGTAGTGAGATGGATCAACCTACAGTCTGTCAGACAGAGTGAACTACATCAGAAAGAGAAAAACAAATACTGTATGCTAACACACATATATGGAATCTAAAAAAAGAAAAAAAAAAGGTTCAGAAGAACCTAGGGGCAGGACCAGAATAAAGATGCAGATGTAGAGAATGGACTTTAGGACACAGGGAGTGAGAAGGGTAAGCTGGGATGAAGTGAGGGAGTGGCATGGACATATTTACACTGCCAAATGTAAAACAGGTTGCTAGTGGGAAGCAGCCGCATAGCACAGGGAGATCAGCTTGTTACTTTGTGACCACCTAGAGGGGTGGGATAGGGAGGGTGGGAGGGAGATGCAAGAGGGAGAAGATATGGGGATATATGTATATGTATAGCTGATTCACTTTGTTATAAAGCAGAAACTAACACACCACTGTAAAGCAATTATACTCCAATAAAGATGTTAAAAAATGAAATAAAATAAAACAGTAATTATTGATGAAAACTAAACATTTCTATCTGACTTTTATCCCCACCTTGCCAGTGATCTTATTAAAGAGGAATTAATCTGTTATATTTGAGAATTCATAATTTTCTAAGTGTAAAAAGAACAAATACTAATATACTGTTTTCTATGATGAGCTTATCTTAGTAGTAAGGTTAATATTATAAAGGGAACAGCTAAGAATCTACATTTTTGTTTAAATAAATGTCTTTGAAAAGTATAAGAATCAACAACTATATTCAATTTCCTCCCACATACAAGTGTGTAATGAGAAATAATCACTTAAAGGACATCCATCTGAGCAAGCCGCTCAATCATGCCTGAAGTCTGGAGGCACTGTCTGAACTTATGAACCTAAAATTAGGTCTATTATTTTTTTAATTGATTTTTATTGCGTATAGTTGATTTACAATGTTCTGTTAGTTTCTGCTGTACAGCAAAGTGAGTCAGTTATACATATACATATATCCACTCTTTTTTAGATTCTTTTCCCATATAGATCATTACAAAGTATTGAGTTCCCTGTGCTACACAGTAGGTTCTTATTAGTTATCTGTTTTATATATTGTAGTGTGTATATGTCAATCCCAAACTCCCAATTTATCCCTCTCCCCCTTCCCCCTTGGTAAGCATAAGTTCGTTTTCTACATCTGTGACTCTATTTCTGTTTTGTAAATAAGTTCATTTGTACCATTTCTTTAAGATTCCACATATAAGCGAAATCATATGATATTTGTCTTTCTCTGTTGACTTACTTCATTCAGTATGACAATTTCTAGGTCCATCCATGTTTCTGCAAATGGCATTATTTCATTCTTTTTTATGGCTGAGTAATATTCCATTGAATATATGTACTACATCTTTATCCATTCCTCTGTTGATGGACATTTAGGTTGCTTCCTTGTCTTGGCTATTGTAAATAGTGCTGCAATGAACACTGGGGTCATGTATTTTTTCGAACTATGGTTTTCTCCAGATATATGCCCAGTTGTGGGATTGCTGGATCATATGGTAGCTCTATTTTTAGTTTTTCAAGGAACCTCCATACTGTTCTCCATAGTGGATGCACCAATTTACATTCCCACCAACAGTGTAGGAGGGTTTCCTTTTATCCACACCCTCTCCAGCATTTATTGTTTGTAGATTTTTTGATGATGGCCATTCTGACTGGTGTGAGGTGATACCTCATTGTAGTTTTGATTTGCCTTTCTCTAATAATTAGTGAAGTTGAGCCTCTTTTCATGTCCTTTTTAGCTCTCTGTATATCTTCTTTGGAGAAATGTTTCTTCAGCTCTTCTGCCCATTTTTGATTGTGTTGTTTGCTTTTTTGATATTGAGTGCGTGAGCTGTTTGTATATTTTGGAGATCAACCACTTGTTGAGTTGCTTCCATTAGCTTTGTTTTGGTTAACAAACTTTTACCTCCAGTAAGGCCACTGACCTTCATAGGATCTGCCTCCCTTTTTCTTTGGTAATGGTCTTCTCATATTTTTACCTTAAAAATATTTTCTTATTAGATGTGGTGTGTGTGTGTGTGTGTGTGTGTGTGTATACACACACACACACATGCATATACATATATACACACATATATGTACATGTATATACATATATACACACATATATACAATGGAATATTACTCAGCCATAAAAATGAACTAAATAATGCTATTTTCAGCAATATGAATGGACCTAGAAGTTATCATGCTAAGTAAGCCAAAGACAAATATCATATGATATTGCTTAAGTGAAATCTTAAAAAATGATACAAATGAACTTATTTACAAAACAGAAATAGATCCACAGACACAGAAAACAAGAAGGTGGGAAGGATAAATTAGGAGTTTGGGATTAACAGATACACACTACTATATATGAAATAGATAACCAACAAGGACTTATTATATAGCACAGGGAATTATACTCAATATTTTGTAATAACCTATAAAAGAAAAGAATCTGAAAAAGAATATATATATGTATGTACAACTGGATCACTTTGCTGTACACCTGAAACTAACACAACATTGTAAATCAACTATACTTCAATAATAAAATCTTATTGTTAATAATAATAGACTTTGCTTACCCAAAATTCAAATGTTAATACATTTATTTGCTAATTTTCTATCTCCTCCAATTAGGATGTAAGTTCTATGAATATCCTCAGCACCTAGACAGTACCTGGTATGTAGCTGGCTTCTAAGAAATACCTGTGAAATGAATGAATATATCACCCCAAATTCAAGTTCTCTGTAATCTCACATCTCAATGATAACAGTGAGACACAGTGTAGCACACATACTGCCACTTGTTTTTCTTCTCTGTGCTAACCTTACTTTATTCCTCTTCCATTTTGATGATCATTAATATTTTTGCAAAAGTGGTCTTATATTAACCACATTGTTTTGCAAATGGCTTTTTTTTCCCACTTAACCAATTTTAGTCATTTTTCCCATTTAGTACTCATTATACTACCTCATAGTTTCTACCAGCTGCCTAGCACTCCACGGGATGATGGATGTGGCATGCCCCTATTGATGAATATGGATTTGGTTTTTGTTTGTTTGTTTGTTTTCGCTATGGAAAATAATACTTCAGTGAACATTCTTATAACCATACCTTTGCTGATGTGTTCAAGTATTACTAGAAGTGGAAACACTGGGTCAAAAGACATATATTTTCAGATTTTGAGGACACTGAAATTTCCATCTAATCCCTACTGTTTTCAGACTCTGGGTTCCCAGTCACGCCACTATTTCCTTTCTGCACACTTAGGTAACCTCTGTCGTTCACAGCAAAAAGCACTAGATCTTGGCACCTGCACAGAAAATTCTTTAGAAATTTTACTCATCTCTCTATTGCGATATGAAATTTAACTGGTCAGGATAAATTGAAGGAAGAATGAAAACCTTCCTTAGACTTGATCTGATTTTTCTCCAGACACAGGTTTCACAAAGTCACCATGATCTCTCAGGTTGCACTAATGACACACACACACAGCGTTCTGTAGAGCCAGGTGTTTCCACAAATTAGTGATTCCTGCAAACTAGGAAAAGGCTAAATGCAAGGAAAGCTCAGACTTGTCTTAATCCATAACTTTTTACTTTCTTATCTTTAATTGCACTAAATCTCTGGCAGAGGCTGGTAGAATACCACTTTGGGGGACATTTTTTTTTCTAATTTCTCTGGAGTTTCCAAGGGTGGAAAGGCAATCTCAGGAGGTCATAGGGCTGCAGCTGAAAATGTCAGAAAACAGAGGAAAGAGGGGTTAGCAGGAGGTGGGAAGAAACCTCCAGTTCCAGCTCTGTCACTTACCTGTGTGCCTACAGGTGAGCAATTTAACCTTTTTTGAGTTTCAGATTCCTTATCTATAAAATAAGGTCATAATAATCTATTTCACAGGAGAAACAAGTCTTGTGTGTGTGCATGTGTGTGTACATGTGTGTGGGGTCTGTGTTCTTAAAATATAAAGGACTACACAATTAGTAATTATGATGATGAGGCTGGTGATGATGATACGGCTTGCCAAAGGTACTTAAAGAGCTTACAGGAGAATGCCAGATACAGAATAAGTGATATAAAATTGAAAAAAATGGGACACTCCTCCCTAGAATATAACTCACAGATTCTAGGCACCTAGTGGCAGCATGGCCTGAGGTCTCTGAAATTCTCATCAGAAGTGCTACAGATTGCCTAAACTCAGAGTTCTGGAGATCTTTAAAGCATGAGGTGTTTTGAGAATGCTGAAGACATACATTAAAAATACAGCTGGAGGGACGAGGGGAAGATGGCGGAAGAGTAAGACGTGGAGATCACCTTCCTCCCCACAGATACACCAGAAATACAACTACACGTGGAACAACTCCTACAGAACACCTACTGAATGCTGGCAGAAGACCTCAGACCTCCCAAAAGGCAAAAAACTCCCCACGTACCTGGGTAGGGCAAAAGAAAAAAGAAAAAACAGAGACAAAAGAATAGGGTCGGGACCTGCACCAGTGGGAGGGAGCTGTGAAGGAGGAAAGGTTTCCACACACTAGGAAGCCCCTTCGCGGGCGGAGGCTGCGGGTGGCGGAGTGGGGGGAGCTTGGGTGCCGCGGAGGAGAGGTAGCAACAGGGATCGGTGCCGACCGGCACTCACCAGCCCGAGAGGCTTGTCTGCTCACTCGCTGGGTTGGGCGGGGCTGCGAGCTGAGGCTCCGGCTTCGGTCGGAGCACAGGGAGAGGACTGGGGTTGGCTGCGGGAACACAGCCTGAAGGGGTTAGTGCACCATAGCTAGCCGGGAGGGAGTCCGGGGAAAAGTCTGGAGCTGCCGAAGAGGCAAGAGACTTTTTCTTCCCTCTTTGTTTCCTGGTGCACGAGGAGAAGGGATTAAGAGAACTGCTTAAAGGAGCTCCAGAGACCGGCGCAAGCCGCGGCTAAAAGCGCGGACCCCAGACACGGGCAGGAGACGCTAAGGCTGCTGCTGCCGCCACCAAGAAGCCTGTGCAAGAGCACAGGTCACTATCCACACTTCCCTTCCGGGGAGCCTGTTCAGCCCATGGCCCATTGCCAGGGTCCTGGGATCCAGGGACAACTTCCCCGGGAGAACGCACGGCGCGCCTCAGACTGGTGCAACATCATGCCTGCCTCTGCCGCCACAGGCTCGCCCCGCACTCCATACCCACCCCCCGGCCTGAGTGAGCCAGAGCCCCCGAATCAGCGGCTCCTTTAACCCCGTCCTGAGAAAAACAGACGCCCTCCAGCGACCCACAAGCAGAGGTGGGGTCAAATGCAAAGATGAACCCCGGGAGCTGTGAGAACAAAGAAGAGAAAGGGAAATCTCTCCCAGCAGCCTCAGAAGCAGTGGTTAAAGCTCCACAATCAACTTGATGTACCCTGCATCTGTGGAATACATGAATAGACAACAAATCATCCCAAATTGAGGAGGTGGACTTTGAGAGCAAGATTTATGATTTTTTTCCCTTTTTCCTCTTTTTGTGAGTGTGTATGTGTATGCTGCTGTATGAGATTTTGACTGTATCGCTTTGCTTCCACCATTTGTCCTAGGGTTCTATCTGTTCGTTGCTTTTTATAAATTTTTTTTCTTAATAATTATTTTTTTATTTTAATAACTTTATTATATTTCACTTTATTTTATTTTACTTTATCTTCTTTTTTCCTTCCTTCCCTCCTCCCTCCCTCCCTTCTTCCTTTCTTTTTTTCTTTCTCTCCCTCCCTCCCTCCCTCCCTCCCTTCCTTCCCTACTTCTACTAATTCTTTCTTTTTACATTTTCTTCCTTTTATTCTGAGCCCTGTGGATGAAAGGCTCTTGGTGCTGCAGCCAGGAGTCAGTGCTGTGCCTCTGAGGAGGGGGAGCCAACTTCAGGACACTGGTTAACAAGAGACCTCCCAGCTCCACATAATATCAAACGGTGAAAATCTCCCAGAGATCGCCATCTCAACGCCAGCACCCAGCTTCACTCAACGACCAGCAAACTAGTGCTGGACACCCTATGCCAAACAACTAGCAAAACAGGAACACAACCCCACTCATTAACAGAGAGGCTGCCTAAAATCATAATAGGTCCACAGATACCCCAAAACTCACCACCAGACGTGGACCTGCCCACCGGAAAGACAAGATCCAGCCTCATCCACCAAACACAGGCACTAGTCCCCTCAACCAGGAAGCCTACACAACCCACTGAACCAACTTTAGCCACTGGGGACAGACACCAAAAACAACGGGAACTACGGACATGCAGCCTGCAAAAAGGAGACCCCAAACACAGTAAGATAAGCAAAATGAGAAGATAGAAAAACATACAGCAGATGAAGGAGCAAGATAAAAACCCACCAGACCTAACAAATGAAGAGGAAATATGCAGGCTACCTGAAAAAGAATTCAGAATAATGATAGTAAAGATTATCCAGAATCTTGGAAATAGAGAAAAATGCAAGAAACATTTAACAAGGACCTAGAAGAACTAAAGATGAAACAAACAACGATGAGCAACACAATAAATGAAATTATAAATACTCTAGATGGGATCAATAGCAGAATAACTGAGGCAGAAGAACAGATAAGTGACCTGGAAGATAAAATAGTGGAAATAACTACTGCAGAGCAGAAAAAAGGAAAAAGACTGAAAAGAACTGAGGACAGTCTCAGAGACCTCTGGGACAACATTAAATGCACCAACATGTGAATTATAGGGGTTCCAGAAGAAGAAGAGAGAAAGAAAGGGACTGAGAAAATATTTCAAGAGATTATAGTTGAAAACTTCCCTATTATGGGACAGGACATATTTAATTAAGTCCAGGAATCACAGAGAGTCCCATACAGGATAAATCCAAGGAGAAATACGCCAAGACACATATTAATCAAAATGTGAAAAATTAAATACAAAGAAAACATATTAAAAGCAGCAAGGGAAAAACAACAAATAACACACAAGGGAATCCCCATAAGGTTAAGAGCTGATCTTTCAGCAGAAACTCTGCAAGCCAGAAGGAGTGGCAGGACATATTTAAAGTGATGAAGGAGAAAAATTTACATCCAAAATTACTCTACCCAGCAAGGATCTCATTCAGATTTCATGGAGAAATTAAAACCTTTACAGACAAGAAAAAGCTGAGAGAGTTCAGCACCACCAAACCAGCTTTACAACAACGACTAAAGGAACTTCTCTAGGCAAGAAACACAAGAGAAGGAAAAGACCTACAATAACGAACCCATACAATTAAGAAAATGGGAATAGAAACATACATATCAATAATTACCTTAAATGTAAATGGACTAAATGTTCCCACCAAAAGACACAGATTGGCTGAATGGATACAGAAACAAGACCCATATATTCGCGGTCTACAAGAGACCCACTTCAGACCTAGAGACACATACAGACTGAAAGTAAGGGGATGGAAAAAGATACTTCATGCAAATGGAAACCAAAAGAAAGCTGGAGTAGCAATTCTCATATCAGACAAAACAGACTAAAATAAAGACTATTAGAAGTGACAAAGAAGGACACTACATAATGATCAAGGGATTGATCCAAGAGGAAGATATAACAATTGTAAATATTTATGCACCCAACATAGGAGCACCTCAATACATAAGGCAAATACTAACAGCCATAAAAGGGGAAATCGACAGTAACACAATCATAGTGGGGGATTTTCACACCCCACTTTCACCAATGGACAGATCATCCAAAATGAAAATAAATAAGGAAACACAAGCTTTAAAGGATACATTAAACAAGATGGACTTAATTGATATTTATAGGACACTCCATCCAAAAACAACAGAATACACATTTTTCTCAAGTGCTCATGGAATACTCTCCAGGATAGATCAAATCTTGGGTCACAAATCAAGCCTTGGTAAATTTAAGAAAATTGGAATTGTATCAAGTATCTTTTCCGACCACAAGATATCAATTACAGGAAAAGATCTGTAAAAAATACAAACACATGAAGGCTAAACAATACACTACTTAATAACCAAGTGATCACTGAAGAAATCAAAGAGGAAATCAAAAAATACCTAGAAACAAATGACAATGGAGACACAATGACCCAAAACCTATGGGATGCAGCAAAAGCAGTTCTAAGAGGGAAGTTTATAGCAATAGAAGCCCACCTTAAGAAGCAGGAAACGTCTCGAATAAACAACCTAACCTTGCACCTAAAGCAAATACAGAAAGAAGAACAAAAAAACCCCCAAAACTAGCAGAAGGAAAGAAATCATAAAAATCAGATCAGAAATAAATGAAAAAGAAATGAAGGAAACAATAGCAAAGATCAATAAAACTAAAAGCTGGTTCTTTGAGAAGATAAACAAAATTCATAAACCATTAGGCAGACTCATCAAGAAAAAAAGGGAGAAGACTCAAATCAATAGAATTAGAAATGAAAAAGGACAAGTGACAACTGACACTGCAGAAATAACAAAGATCATGAGAGATTACTACAAGCAACACTATGCCAATAAAATGGACAACCTGGAAGAAATGGACAATTTCTTAGAAATGCACAAACTGCCAAGACTGAATCAGTAAGAAATAGAAAATAGGAACAGACCAATCACAAGCACTTAAATTGAAACTGTAATTAAAAATCTTCCAACAAACAAAAGCCCAGGACCAGATCGCTTCACAGGTGAATTCTATCAGACATTGAGAGAAGAGCTAACACCTATCCTTCTCAAACTCTTCCAAAATACAGCAGAGGGAGGAACACTCCCAAATTCCTTCTACGAGGCCACCATCACCTTGATACCGAAACCAGACAAGGATGTCACAAAGAAAGAAAACTACAGGCCAGTATCACTGATGAACATAGATGCAAAAATCCTCAACAGAATACTAGCAAACAGAATCCAACAGCACATTAAAAGGATCATACACCATGATCCAGTGGGGTTTATTCCAGGAATGCAAGGATGTTTCAATATATGCAAATCTATCAATGTGATAAACCATATTAACAAATTGAAGGAGAAAAACCATATGATCATCTCAATAGATGCAGAGAAAGCTTTTGACAAAATTCAACACCCATTTGTGATAAAAACCCTGCAGAAAGTAGGCATAGAGGGAACTTACCTCAACATAATAAAGGCCATATATGACAAGCCCACAGCCGACATCATCCTCAATGGTGAAAAACTGAAAGCATTTCCACTAAGATCAGGAACAAGACAAGGTTGCCCACTCTCACTACTCTTATTCAACATAGTTTTGGAAGTTTTAGCCACAGCAATCAGAGAAGAAAAGGAAATAAAAGGAATCCAAATCGGAAAAGAAGAAGTAGAGCTGTCACTGTTTGCAGATGACAAATATACATAGAGAATCCTATAGATGCTACCAGAAATCTACTGGAGCTAATCAATGAATTTGGTAAAGTAGCAGGATACAAAATTAATGCACAGAAATCTCTGGCATTCCTATACACTAATGATGAAAAATCTGAAAGTGAAATCAAGCAAACACTCCCATTTACCATTGCAACAAAAAGAATAAAATACCTTGGAATAAACCTACCTAAGGAGACAAAAGACTTGTATGCAGAAAACTGTAAGACACTGATGAAATTAAAGATGATACAAACAGATTGAGAGATATACCATATTCTTGGATTGGAAGAATCAACATTGTGAAAATGACTCTACTACCCAAAGCAATCTATGGATTCAATGCAATCCCTATCAAACTGCCACTGGCATTTTTCACAGAACTAGAACAAAAAATTTCACAATTTGTATGGAAACACAAAAGAACCCAACTAGCCAAAGCAATCCTGAGGACGAAAAACGGAGCTGGAGGAATCGGGCTCCCTGTCTTCAGACTATACTACAAAGCTACAGTAATCAAGACAGTATGGTACTGTCACAAAAACAGAAATATAGATCAATAGAACAGGAGAGAAAGCCCAGAGATAAACCCACGCACATATGGTCACCTTACCTTTGATAAAGGAGGCAGGAATGTACAGTGGAGAAAGGACAGCCTCTTCAATAAGTGGTGCTGGGAAAACTGGACACGTACATGTAAAAATGTGAGATTAGATCACTCCCTGACACCATACAGAAAAATAAGCTCAAAATGGATTAAAGACCTAAATGTAAGGCCAGACACCATCAAACTCTTAGAGGAAAACATATACAGAACACCCTTTGACATAAATCACAGCAAGATCCTTTTTGACCCACCTCCTAGAGAAATGGAAATAAAAACAAAAATAAACAAATGGGACCTCATTAAACTTAAAAGCTTTTGTATAGCAAAGGAAACCATAAACAAGATGAAAAGAGAACCCTCAGAATGGGAGAAAATATTTGCAAGTGAAGCAACTGACAAAGGATTAATCTCCAAACTTTACAAGCAGCTCATGCAGCTCTATAACAAAAAAATAAACAACCCAATCCAAAAATGGGCAGAAGACCTAAATAGACGTTTCTCCAAAGAAGACATACAGACTGCCAACAAACACATGTAAGAATGCTCAACATCATTAATCATTTGAGAAATGCAAATCAAAACTATAATGAGATATCATCTCACACCAGTCAGAATGGCCATCATCAAAAAATCTAGAAACGATAAATACTAGAGAGGGTATGGAGAAAAGCGAACACTCTTGCACTGCTGGTGGGAATGTAAATGATACAGCCACTATGGAGAACAGTATGGAGGTTCCTTAAAAAACTAAAAATAGACCTACCATACGAACCAGCAATCCCACTCCTGGGCATATACCCTGAGAAAACCATAATTAAAAAAGAGTCATGTACCAAAATGTTCATTGCAGCTCTATTTACAGTAGCCAGGACATGGAAGCAACCTAAGTGTCCATCATCGGATGAATGGATAAAGAAGATGTGGCACATATATACAATGGAATATTACTCAGCCATAAAAAGAAACGAAATTGAGCTATTTGTAATGAGGTGGATAGACCTAGAGTCTGTCATACAGAGTGAAGTAAGTCAGAAAGAGAAAGACAAGTATCGTATGCTAACACATATATATGGAATTTAAGAAAGAGAAATGTCATGAAGAACCTAGGGGTAAGACAGGAATAAAGACACAGACCTACTAGAGAATGGGCTTGAGGATATGGGGAGGGGGAAGGGTAAGCTGTGACAAAGCGAGAGAGAGGCATGGACATATATACACTACCAAACGTAAGGTAGATAGCTAGTGGGAAGCAGCCGCATAGCACAGGGAGATCAGCTCGGTGCTTTGTGACCGCCTGGAGGGGTGGGATAGGAAGGGTGGGAGGGAGGGAGACGCAAGAGGGAAGAGATATGGGAACATATGTATATATATAACTGATTCATTTTGTTATAAAAGTAGAAACTAACACCATTGTAAAGCAATTATACTCCAATAAAGATTTAAAAAAAAAGAAATGTGACAGTGGTGATAGTGGTTGATGAAGCAGACTAGCATAGCAGCTAGGGCAATTCTGGACAAGTTACATTCAACCTCTCTGTGCCTCAGTGTCTTCCTCTTAAACTGAGTTTCTTCATCAGTGGTGATAAATACTGGTACCAATCTGACAGAGTTTTTGTAAGAAATGAAGGAGTTCACAAATTTCCTAAAGGCTTAATGTTTGGTTTATCGTTACTAAATGCTGGTAATTAGTAGTAAAACAATACCCCTCTAAAAAAAAAAAAAGAAGAAGAGTTGGGTTTTATTTTATTTACTTTTCCCTGGACTGTGTTGAATGACTATCATCTACAAGTTCAGGCTACCTTTTGCTGAGGATTAATGCACTGGGTGAGCTGAGAGAAAACTGAACAGTAGAGCTGTCTTTTTCTTGACCAGTTCACCTTAGTTTCCCAAACTATAAGTCTTTCCCGAATTCATTCTCCTTTTTATTGTAGTAAAGAACATAACAAACCATTTTGATCATTTTACAATTCACTGTACCATTCAGTGGAATGTACTACTGTCACAATGTTGTGCAACTATCACCACTGCCTAGCTGCCAAACATTTTCATCACCCCACGAGGAAACCTACACCCATTTTGAGGAGTCATTCCCTATTTCCCTGTCTTCCAAACCCCTGGCAACCACTAATGTATAATATTTTCTGTGTGTATGGATTTGCCACTGCTGGACATTTCATATAAATGGAACCATACAACATGTAGCCTTTCGTGCCTGACTTCTTTCACTTAGTTGCATCCATGATGTAGCATGTATCAGAAATCCATTCATTAAACCTATTCTTACTTAATTTTTTATCACAGTGAATAACACCATTAACCACTAAGTTTCCGAAGTGGAACTTCAGTATAATCCTTTATTCTTCCTCTCACCCAGTCTTATCAAATCAACCCTAAGTCTTGCTGATTTACCTTTTATCTCTCAATTCCTTTCACTTCTCTCCACTCCCACTGCTAAAACTATAGTCCAGTCCACCATTTTGTCTCATCTATATTATTTCAGCAGCTTCCTAACCAGTCTTTCTGACTCAAGTCCATCTCCCTTAAATGCATTCACACAGCAGCCAGAGTACCCCTTAATAAACATAAATCAATCAAGTATTTTCCACTGCATAAAACTATTCAATTGATTCCCATTTCACTTAGTCCAAACTCTTTAAAGTGGCTCATATGTTCTAGGGCTTACCTGCTGTTTCAGCTTTATTTCTAACCCCCAACCCTCTCAAAGTCTACTCTTGGGGCCCATCCTGAACATTTCTTTTATTTCCTCAAATATGCCACTTTTTCTTTTCCTTCTTTCATTCATTAGTTATTATTTGCTCTGCCCAGAATACTGATTCCCTGTCCTTCTCTGGGATACTTTTTACTCATCCTAAATTAGACATCCTTATGGAGCCATTTCCTAATCCCCTCGACAACATCAGGATCACTTGATATTTGTAGCTACATCATCCTGTACTTCCCTAGCATTACTCTCATCACAAACTTATTACTTTAAATTACTTATTAGTTTAAATGTCTTCATGGTAATAGAAAGGGTTTGTCTGCCATGTCCCATTCGGTATTCTCAGAACCTAGAAGAGTGTATGTGTGGGAATTCAATAAGCATTTGTTAGACAAATGAATGAATGGCAGGCAAATCAATCATGTATTGGTTACATACTCCAGTAAAAAGAGTCTGCTTCTTAGCTGACTCTGCTGGGATAATCTTGTTTCTCTCTGGAGGGAGACTTGGCCAGGCCCATTTATGGTAAAGGTTTAAAGTATGTTTACTCAAGGTTTTTAGTCTTTGCAGAGCCTCCTCAGCATTCTGAGAAGCGTGTGATGCTACTAATGCCTCATCTCACAGTGAAGAACATCATGCCTCTTGTATAGACCCCTTAAATCAACTTCCTTTTCTTTCCCTTCTCCTTACCAGCTCCCTAACCTTTGCTATTGTTCTTACAACTCTGCATGACAATACCTGAATAGGCTATCCCAGATCCTGGGCTTCCCCATCCTTACTGGATGTAACCTTTTAAAACTTAAAGAAGGTTTAACCCTTTCACTTTAGAAGAATCACTAACATCTTCATCACCAACTAGAAACACTTATTAACATCTGATAGCTTTTCAAGGTAGCAAAATCTCATGGTTACAGAGGCCCAGTATTTTCCTCCCCAATAGTGATTCCAAACCCAAATTTAAGGCAATTTTCCTTAATCAGATAAGATCAATAGGATGGCCTAAGAAAGATGAAAGTTCACTATCTTGGAAACTTGCAATTTAGGAAGTTTACAGGAAGCTCACTTGAAACCATAAGTATTTATCACTCCATTGATCCACTTAACCAACTACATGGCAGATTCCTTACGGCTAAGGATCACTGCCCTATTTCTTATCAAGCTCACCCTTACTTCCCACCCACTCTACATTGCAGAATCTTGGACAGTGCTTTGAGTACAGTCATTTAATAAAATAAGTTTGGTCTTCCCAACGAGGTAGTAATGACAGAGACTATGCAACCTATTTATTTCTTCTCATTAAAGTACCCAACATGGTAATTTGAATAATGTAGATTCCCACATCCTTTCTGACTAACTAATGAGAAATCTGTTACCACTGACTGACAGCACTCTCCCTGCACACTCTCAGGGCCTTTATATGAAGCTGATATTTGGCTAAGTTCTATATCAGTGTGTTTTGATAAAGCCTGAACAGAAAGCAATTTGTAAATCGATTTTAATAATCACCATAACGTTCATATCCTTAGATAAAAGTCAATAATTCATAGAAATTTAACCTGGGAGAGGAGGAGCTTCAAGATGGCGGAAGAGTAAGACCCGCAGATCACCTTCCTCCCCAAAAATACATCAGAAATACATCTACATGTGGAGCAACTCCTATAGAACACTGGCAGAAGACCGCAGACCTCCCAAAAGGCAAGAAACTCCCCACGTACCTGGGTAGGGCAAAAGAAAAAAGAATAAACAGAGACAAAAGGATAAGGATGGGATCTGCACCAGTGGGAGGGAGCTGTGAAGGAGGAAAGGTTTCCACACACTAGGAAGCCCCTTCGCGGGCAGAGACTGCGGGTGGAGGAGGGGGAAAGTTTCGGAGCCACGGAGGAGAGCGCAGCAACAGGGGTGCGGAGGGCAAAGCGCAGAGATTCCCGCACTCACCAACCCAAGAGGCTTGTCTGCTTACCCGCCGGGGCGGGCGGGGGCTGAGAGCTGAGGCTCAGGCTTCTGTGGATCACAGGGAGAGGACTGGCGGCATGAATACAGCCTACAGGGGTCTAGTGCGCCACAGCTAGCCAAGAGGGAGTCCGGGAAAAAGTATGGAGCTGCCGAAGAGACAGGAGACTTTTTCTTCCCTCTTTGTTTCCTGGTGCGCGAGGAGAGGGGATTCAGAGCGCCACTTAAAGGAGCTCCAGAGACGGGCGCGAGCCGTTGCTCTCAGTGCGGACCCCAGAGACGGGCATGGGACGCTAAGGCTGCTGCTGCCGCCACCAAGAAGCCTGTGTGTGAGCACAGGTCACTGTCCACACCTCCCCTCCCGGGAGCCTGTGCAGCCCGCCACTGCCAGGGTCCCGGGATCCAGGGACAACTTACCCGGGAGAACGCAAGGCGCGCCTCAGGCTGGTGCAACGTCACACTGGCACACTGGCGTCTGCCGCCACAGGCTTTGCCCGCCTCTCTACCCCTCCCTCCCCCCGGCCTGAGTGAGCCAGAGCCCCCGAATCAGCTGCTCCTTTAACCCCGTCCTGTCTGAGTGAAGAACAGAAGCCCTCCAGTGACCTACAAGCAGAGGCAGGGCCAAATCCAAAGCTGAACCCCGGGAGCTGGGCGAACAAAGAAGAGAAAGGGAAATTTCTCCCAGCAACCTCAGGAATAGCAGATTAAATCTCCACAATGAACTTGATGTACCCTGCATCTGTGGAATACCTGAATGGACAACGAATCACGCCAAATTGAGGAGGTGGACTTTGGGAGCAACGATATTTTTTTTTTCCCTTTTTCTCTTTTTGTGAGTGTGTACTGTATGCTTCTGTGTGTGATTTTATCCATATATCTTTGCTTTTACCATTTGTCCTAGGATTCTGTCTGTCCATTTTTATTGTTGTTCTTGTTTTTTATTACTTTTCAAAAATTTTTTCTTAATATTTTTCATTTTAATAACTTTATTTTATCTTCTTCCTTCTTTTTTTTTTTCTCCCTTTAATGCTGAGCCACGTGGAGGACAGGCTCTTGATGCTCAAGCCAGGTGTCAGGGCTGTGCCACTGAGGTGGGAGAGCCAAGTTCAGGACACACACACAGGTCCAAAAGAGACCTCCCAGCTCCACGTAATATCAAACAGTGAAAATCTCCCAGAGATCTCCATCTCAATGCAAAGACCCACCTCCACCCAACGAACAGTAAGCTACAGTGCAGGACAACCTACGCCCAACAAATAGTAAGACAGGAACACAACCCCAACCATTAGCAGAGAGGCTGCCTAAAATCATAATGAAGCCACAGACACCCCAAAACACACCATCAGATGTGGACCCGCACACCAGAAAGACAAGATCCAGCCTCATCCACCAGAACACAGGCACTAGTTCCCTCAACCAGGAAGCCTACACAACCCACTGAACCAACCTTAGCCACTGGGGACAGACACAAAAAACGACGGAAACTATGAATCTGCAGCCTGCGAAAAAGAGACCACAAACACAGTAAGATAAGCAAAATGAGAAGACAGAGTAACACACAGAGGATGAAGCAGCAAGGCAAAAATCCACCAGACCTAACAAATGAAGAGGAAATAGACAGTCTACCTGAAAAACAATTCAGAATAATGATAGTAAAGATGATCCAAAATCTTGGAAACAGAATGGAGAAAATACAAGAAACGTTTAACAATGCCCTAGAAGAACTAAAGAGCAAACAAACAGAGATGAACAACACAACAAATGAAATTAAAAATTTTCTAGAAGGGATCAGTAGTAGACAACTGAGGCAGAAGAACCGATAAGCGACCTGGAAGATAAAATAGTGGAAATAACTACTGCAGAGCAGGATAAAGAAAAAAGAATGAAAACAATTGAGGACAGTCTCAGATACTTCTGGGACATTAAACAGACCAACATTTGAATTATAGGGGTCCCAGAAGAAGAACTGAAAAGAAAGAGACTGAGAAAATATTTGAAGAGATTATAGTTGAAAACTTCCCTAATATGGGAAAAGAAATAGTTGATCAAGTCCAGGAAGCACAGAGAGTCCCATACAGGATAAATCCAAGGAGAAATACGCCAAGACACATATTAATCAAACTGTCAAAAAATAAATACAAGGAACAAATATTCAAAGCAGCAAGGGAAAAACAACAAATAACTCATAAGGGAATCCCCATACGGTTAACAGCTGATCTTTCAGCACAAGCTCTGCAAGCCAGAAGGGAGTGGCAGGGCATATTTAAAGCGATGAAAGAGAAGAACCTACAACCAAGATTACTCTACACAGCAAGGATCTCATTCAGATTTGACAGAGAAATTAAAAGCTTTACAGACAAGCAAAAGCTGACAGAATTCAGCACCACCAAACCAGCTTTACAGCAAATGCTAAAGGAACTTCTCTAGGCAGGAAACACAAAAGAAGGAAAAGACCTACAATAATAAACACAAAACAATTAAGAAAATGGTAATAGGAACATACATATTGATAATAACCTTAAATGTAAATGGATTAAATGCTCCAACCAAAAGACACAGACTAGCTGAATGGATACAAAAACAAGACCTGTATACATGCTGTCTACAAGAGACCCTCTTCACACCTAGGGACACATACAGACTGAAAGTGAGGGGATGGAAAAAGATATTCCATGCAAATAGAAATCAAAACAAAGCTGGAGTAGCAATTCTCATATCAGAGAAGACAGACTTTACAACAAAGACTATTACAAGAGACAAAGAAGGACACTACATAATGATCAAGGGATCAATCCAAGAAGAAGATATAACAATTGTAAATATTTATGCACACAAAATAGGAGCACCTCAATACGTAAGGCAAATGCTAACAGCCATAAAAGTGGAAATCGACAGTAACACAATCACAGTAGGAGACTTTAACACCCCACTTTCACCAATGGACAGATCAACCAAAATGAAAAGAAATAAGGAAATACAATCTTTAAATGATACATTACACAAGATGGACTTAATTGATATTTATAGGACATTCCAACCAGAAACAACAGAATACACTCTCTTCTCAAGTGCTCATGGAAAATTCTTCCAGGATAGATCATATTTTGGGTCACAAATCAAGCCTTGGTTAATTTAAGAAAATTGAAATCATATCAGTATCTTTTCTGACCAGAACACTATGAGACTAGGTATCAATTACAGGAAAAAATCTGTAAGACATACAAACACATGGAGGCTAAACAACACACTACTTAATAACCAAGAGATCACTGAAGAAATCAAAGAGGAAATCAAAAATGAAACAAATGACAATGACAATGAAAACACAACGACCCAAAACCTATGGGATGCAGCAAAAGCAGTTCTAAGAGGGAAGTATATAGCTATACAAGCCTACCTTAAGAAACAAGAAACATCTGAAATAAACAACCTAACCTTACACCTAAGGCAATTAGAGAAAGAAGAATAAAAAATCCCCAAAGTTAGCAGAAGGAAAGAAATCATAAAGATCAGATCAGAAATAAATGAAATAGAAATTAAGGAAACGATAGCAAAGATCAATAAAACTAAAAGCTGGTTCTTTGAGAAGATAAACAAAATTGATAAACCATTAGCCAGACTCATCAAGAAAAAAAGGGAGAAGACTCAAATCAACAGAATTAGAAATGAAAAAGGAGAAGTAACAACTGACACTGCAGAAATACAAACGATCATGAGAGATTACTACAAGCAACTCTATGCCAATAAAATGGACAACTTCTTAGAAATGAACAACCTTCCAAGACTGAACCAGGAAGAAATAGAAAATATGAACAGACCAATCACAAGCACTGAAATTAAAACTGTGATTAAAAATCTTCCAACAAACAAAAGCCCAGGACCAGATGGCTTCACAGGCGAAATCTGTCACACATTTACAGAGGAGCTAAAACCTATCCTTCTCAAACTCTTCCAAAATATAGCAGAGGGAGGAACACTCTCAAACTCATTCTACGAGGCCACCATCACCCTGATACCAAAACCAGACAAAGATTCACAAAGAAAGAAAATTACAGGCCAATATCACTGATGAACATAGATGCAAAAATCCTCAACAGAATACTAGCAAACAGAATCCAACAGCATATTAAAAGGATCATACACTATGATTAAGTGGGGTTTATCCCAGGAATGCAAGGTGCTTCAATATCCACAAATCAATCAACGTGATAGACCATATTAAAAAATTGAAGGAGAAAAACCATATGATCATCTCAATAGATGCAGAGAAAGCTTTCGAAAGAATTCAACACCCATTTATGATAAAAACCCTGCAGAAAGTAGGCACAGAGGGAACTTACCTCAACATAATAAAGGCCATATATGACAAACCCACAGCCAACATCATCCTCAATGGTGAAAAACTGAAACCATTTCCACTAAGATCAGGAACAAGACAAGGTAGCCCACTCTCACCACTATTATTCAACATAGTTTTGGACGTTTTAGCCACAGCAATCAGAGAGGAAAAAGAAAGAAAAGGAATCCAAATCGGAAAAGAAGTAGTAAATCTGTCACTGTTTGCAGATGACATGATACTATACATAGAGAATCCTACAGATGCTACCAGAAAACTACTAGAGCTAATCAATACATTTTGTAAAGTAGCAGGATACAAAATTAATGCACAGAAATCTCTTGCCTTCCTATACACTAATGATGAAAAATCTGAAAGTGAAATTAAGAAAATACTCCCATTTACCATTGCAAAAAAAAGAATAAAATATCTAGGAATAAACCAACCTAAGGAGACAAAAGACCTGTGTTCAGAAAATTATAAGACACTGATGACAGAAATTAAAGATGATACAAATAGATGGAGAGATATACCGTGTTCTTGGATTGGAAGAATCAACATTGTGAAAATGACTCTACTACCCAAAGCAATCTACAGATTCAGTGCAATCCCTATCAAATTACCACTGGCATTTTTCATAGAAGTAGAACAAAAAAATTCACAATTTGTATGGAAACATAAAAGACCCCAAATAGCCATAGCAATCTTGAGAAAGAAAAATGGAGCTGGAGGAATCAGGCTCCCTGACTTCCGACTATACTACAAAGCTACAGTAATCAAGACAGTATGGTACTGGCACAAAAACAGAAAGATAGATCAATGGAACAGGATAGAAAGCCCAGAGATAAACTCACGCACATATGGTCACCTTACCTTTGATAAAGGAGGCAAGAGTATACAGTGGAGGACAGACTGCCTCTTTAGTAAGTGGTGCTGGGATAACTGGACAGGTACATGTGAAAAAATGAAATTAGAATACTCCCTAACACCACACACAAAAATAAGCTGAAAATGGATTAAAGACCTAAATGTAAGGCCAGACACCATCAGACTCTTAGAGGAAAACATAGGCAGAACACTCTATGACATAAATCACAGCAAGATCCTTTTTGACCCACCTCCTAGAGAAATGGAAATAAAAACAAAAATAAACAAATGGGACCTCATGAAACTTCAAAGCTTTTGTACAGCAAAGGAAACCATAAACAAGATGAAAAGACAACCCTCAGAATGGGAGAAAATATTTGCAAATGAAGCAACTGACAGAGGATTAATCTCCAAAACATACAAGCAACTTATGCAGCTCAATACCATAAAAACAAACAACCCAATCCAAAAATGGGCAGAAGACCTAAATAGACATTTCTCCAAAGTAGATATACAGATTGCCAACAAACACATGAAAGAATGCTCAACATCATTAATCATTAGAGAAACTACAATGAGATATCATCTCACACCAGTCAGAATGGCCATTATCAAAAATCTACAAACAATAAATCCTGGTGAGGGTGTGGGGAAAAGGGACCCCTCTTGCACTGTTGGTGGGAATGTGAATTGATACAGCCACTATGGAGAACAGTATGGAGGGTTCTTTCAAAACTAAAAATAGAACTACCATATGACCCAGCAATCCCACTACTGGGCGTATACCCTGAGAAAACCATAATTCAAAAAGAGTCATGTACCAAAATGTTCATTGCAGCTCTATTCACAATAGCCAGGACATGGAAGCAACCTAAGTGTTCATCAACAGATGAATGGATAAAGAAGATGTGGCACATACGTACAATGAAATATTACTCAGCCATAAAAAAGGAACAAAACTTACTTATTTGTAGTGAGGTGGATGGACCTAGAGACCGTCATACGAGTGAAGTAAGTCAGAAAGCGAAAAACAAATACCATATGCTAACACATATATATGGAATCTAAAAAGAAAATGGTCAGAAGAACCTAGGGGCAAGATGGGAATAACGATGCAGACGTACTAGAGAATGGACTTGAGGACACGGGGAGGGGGAAGGGTAATCTGGGACAATGTGAGAGAATGCCATGGACATATATACACTACCAAACGTGAATCAGATAGCTAGTTGGAAGCAGCCGCATAGCACAGAGAGATCAGCTTGGTGCTTTGTGACCTCCTGGAGGGGTGGGATGGGGAGGGTGGGAGGGAGGGAGATGTGGGAGGGAGGATATATGTGGACGTGTGTTTATGTATGGCTGATTCGCTTTGTTGTAGAGCAGAAACTGACACACCACTGTAAAGCAATTATACTCTAATAAAGATGTTAAAAAAATTTTAAAAAGAAATTTAACCTGGGCAAGAATTTCTAGCAAAGAAAAAAGTCAGTACGAAAGAAAATATTTTCTGAACTATATTTTGACTAGCACAATATTGAGATAAATAAATGTCATTTAAGAAGTCAGTGTTTACGTGAAGTCAGTCAACTCTACTATTATGATTGTTACGTAAAGTGAAAGAGAAAACAAAGTTGTCTTTATTGTGATTACAACTATATAAAATAATGAATATATATAGGCAAGGATATTAAAGGTAAAAGTATGTAAACATGGAAACTGTGGATTTCAACAATCACCTAGTGAATATCTACCATGTAGCAGACCTTGAGCTTAGTGCTAACTTTCTGGAGGTGCAGAAATTTTGAGTAGTTTTTTTCCTTTTGCCTGCGTAGATTCAGCATATAGCATACCAGCCCTGAATAAACTTTGTGAGGGCAGAGATCTCTCAGGAATGCTATTTATTTGATAAACGCACATGTCAAAATTGGACAGCAATTGCCACTGGGAATCTTTGTAAATATTATCTAAATATCAAAGTAAAAAATATCCTGAAGGACTCTAATTTTTAATGCTATAAAGAAAATAAAAAATGATTGAGAACGTTTCAGTCAATATTTCTGAACCATAACTCTGTTTACTAAAGTATAATTTTTTATACCTTACTATACACTGCGGTGTGATGAAGGATAATTCTCTGCCCTGTTTTTCATATTTGTTAATGATTCCACTTCTGAAAGTATCCTTGTCTTTACACTTGGTCAGTCTTCATTGGAGTAGTCATTCTTAGTAACGGAAAGTACTGGGTGTCAAAAAGTTCGTTCGGGTTTTCATGTTCCAGAAAAACCCGAATGCATTTTTTGGCCAACCCAATACAACATGAACTTAAGAGAATTTTCAGCGTTCTCAGTTTGAAAAGCATATTTTAAATTGCAGGTCTTTTAAATGCTTGGTCTTTATCAACTGCGTTTCTAAGATTATTTTCCTCCAAACAACTCTACAAAATGTCAGCGACATGTTTTTCCAAGAGAGTAAAGCTGATTTGTGAGGAGCAGTACTTCCTTGTACTTTTTTCCCTCTGATCTGTTTCTGAGCCATGCTTCTGTGACAGGAAGTCTTAATACTCCTCTGACTCTTGATAAGAGAACAGAATCCAGATGCATGTCATCTAAAATCGTTCTCTCCACATAGCAAAAGTCACCGTCTCCCCACCAGCTGGGGTTACCTGAAATATCATGGTCGAATATTAGCTAATGTAAAAAAGGCTCTACAATTTTAAGCCATGCTATCCCATCGAGTCCTGTTTTCTATAAAATTCAACAATCACCAAGAGGCTGAACATTATTTCATTATTTCATTTTAGATCTGTTGCTTCATTTATCTAGATGAGCCTGTGAAATTCCTCAAATTTAGAACAATTCTAACCCAAATTATTTGTTCATTTACATTAACTCTCTAGTTCACTATGACCTTCAGAACCACCCAAAAGTTTGTCCTCTTGAACAAGTCTTTAGCCCCCTGTACACTTCCATTAAATTGGAAAACTCTGTATTTTCTGCTTCAGCTTTCCACCCAAGATCATGACTACCCCACTTTCTCTAACTACTTATTAGCTTTGAAATTCTACAATACTGTTTATAGTTTTGGGTTTTGATCATTAATAGATAAATAATAATCAAAATTTGCTATTATCTTAATTGTCCATTTCCAAAGATGAATATCTCAGCAATTACTTGCAGGAAGCTACTTCAGAGTGGAAATCTGTGGTGTAATTTGGAAATCTGGCAACAGCAACTCTGCTGGTCCTCCATGGTAAGAAAACAATTTGGATTTTCTTTCTCTCAAAGCCCCTCCCACCAATCATTTTCCTTGAATCACTCCCTTCCCATTCTTACTTCATGTACAAGGCCATTTTTTTGCAGAGCTACAGTCTTCTCTAGTGATGTTTTCCCT
>NW_006777801.1:140620-156424 GCF_000442215.2 Lipotes vexillifer
TTCCCTACAGATCTTACCCTGCCTTACCCATATTTTCTATTCTAATAGGCTTTATTTTTTCTTCTCTTGTTCACTCAATTAACTATAGATAATAATCACTCGTTACAGGTAAGCCAGTCCCTTTCATGGGGTCGTAACTGGATGAGGAATTTTTTACCTGAAACGCTGTAAGGTTTTTGTAAGGTTTTCACAATTACCAACAGCCAACTCAAGTATTGGATAATACTGAGAAGAGCCTCAACTTTTCTTTAAAGTAAATATTCTATTTATGTGCCGATCTAATCATTGTTTCCAGTGTGGGCAGAGTAACATGGATAGAGAACATTTCCCCAAGGGTCTAAAGCAAAGCTGAACATTTAGGATTTAATGGCCATTAAGTAATTTTCTTCATCAGGCATAGGACTACTGAGGTTCTTGTCTTCGACCACTGCTTTTTCCTGTCCCTTCTGACAGTGGGATTTTAATTTACTCTTCTCAGTACTCAGATGCTTATCTACCTTAATGACTTGAGGAAAGTTAAATATTAAAAGCAGGTAGCTAAAAAAATTTTTTAAAAAAAGCAGGTAGCTAAGTTGAAATCATCCCTCTGGTTAAATCTGTGAAAATAATTTGAAGCCTACTTTGCATTCCAATTTCAGAGGTTGCCTAGACTATAATTCCTGACAATTATCATTAATTCATTTTCTGAAGTATTGCCATTTCGTTGTATTGTTGAACTGTACTATTAAAGGAACAATTCAAATTATTCTCTTTACCAACCAGGTTAAAAAAAAAAAAACAACTAAAAGGATTACAAAGTGTCACATTATCTTGACAGAACAGTACATGATGTTTTTCTCTGATTTTCAGGAAAGTATATGTAATATTCATAAGGTCTCCTTAATCTAGACTACATTTTTTAGTTAGCAATTTCTTCACTTCTTTTTTTTTTAAGGCTTCCTAAAGTATATTTTGTTTTTTGTTTTTTTTTTTTACATCTTTATTGGAGTATAATTGCTTTACAATGGTGTGTTACTTTCTGCCTTATAACAAAGTGAATCAGTTACATATATACATATGTTCCCATATCTCTTCCCTCTTGCGTTTCCCTCCCTCCCACCCTCACTATCCCACCCCTCCAGGCGGTCACAAAGCACCGAGCTGATCTCCCTGTGCTATGCGGCTGCTTCCCACTAGCTACTTACCTTACGTTTGGTAGTGTAAAAGTATGAGATTAGACCACTCCCTAACACCATACACAAAAATAAGCTCAAACTGGATTAAAGACCTAAATGTAAGGCCAGAAACTATCAAACTCTTAGAGGAAAACATAGGCAGAACACTCTATGACATAAATCACAGCAAGATCCTTCTTGACCCACCTCCTAGAGAAATGGAAATAAAAACAAAAATAAACAAATGGGACCTAATGAAACTTCAAAGCTTTTGCACAGCAAAGGAAACCATAAACAAGACCAAAAGACAACCCTCAGAATGGGAGAAAATATTTGCAAATGAAGCAACCGACAAAGGATTAATCTCCAAAATTTATAAGCAGCTCATGCAGCTCAATAACAAAAAAACAAACCCAATCCAAAACTGGGCAGAAGACCTAAATAGACATTTCTCTGCAATTTCTTCACTTCTTAATACCACACATTTTAACATAACTGTGTAAAGATTAAGTATGATAGTGTCAATAAAAACAATGTCAAGAAAGATAATAATATCAATACCATGATTTTAAATATCTTTCATCTAAAATTACAAAAGGATAATATATAATATTAACTGCACTAATAATGAGGTGGGGCTGCAAAATCAGATATTCACTTGTAGAGTAAACTCAGCTTAATTTTTGTCATTGTAATGTGACATATTGGCTTTGTGTCACTGAGCACCTTTGAAATTCTCCCCCTGGTCTGGGGTCACTTTAACAATCCATATTATGGAGCTTATCCAACTTATACAACATTTTACTGTGTTGTAAGGATGGGGGTATTAAAATTCATGAAGCAAAATAATTTATATACTTTTTAATAAAATAAAATTCTCCACATTTCTATATGACTGAGTTACAGTAACTTGATATTTGTCTGTCAGTACAATGTGGAGCCTCTATGATGGGGGGGGTGATGTTGTGATAACTGTGCAAAAAATACCAATTATACATTGATCCTGCAACATCTTACTGTGCTATAAGTAAAGAATTTCTCAAAGATTCATGGGGATATGCCAAAAGACACAGAAGACAGTTTGTCCCAAGACTGGGACAACTTGACGATAAAAATAAATGATATTTGTAATGGACTGTTAACTCACTGATTAGAGCAGAAATCCATGAAACTGTACTGATAATAAATAAATAAACAATTGAGAGTTTGATGATGAAAGAGACAATCATAAACTCTCACAATACCTCCCTACAATATATATTTTAATTACATAGTGAAAAGAGTAACTTTATAGTGGAGAAGCCTGGCAACCACTACTGTATGTAATTGTGTACCATCTAAGAGGATGCAATGAGAAGTTCTTCATTGTTATTTAGATTTATGGTGGGTATCAATCACTGTGATATTCATATTTCACTGGCACATTTAAAAAGATATATAGTAGTCGTAGTTAAGTGTCAGTGTTTCTGTTCACTGATAAGTATATCCTTTGCGATTATTTAACCTAAAATGGAATATTTTAGATTTTAACTTAAAAATATGCATGCACAGACCTCACTTTTCAAAATACTTTCAGGGAATTCACACACACAATTGTGGAGACCGCTGTTCTGGACCAGTGTTTTGTAACTATGGTATCAGGCAGCAACGAGAAAAGGTTTTCTCCTCTAATCCACTCCCTTCCCTTCCTCCAGAGACAGAAGTTGTGGCACACTTCTTTATTCTCCGTTTCCCCTTTTTCTCTTTCTCTATCCCAGGGTTTTAAGAAGAGAATGTAAATATTTTGGTTCCCAAGATGATTGATTTAATAAGTGTCACCCAACTGTGAGCTTCAGGGGCTACATGAACTTCTTAAAACTGTATATACACTGTTAGGATTTGTGCATTTTTCACTGTGAAAGGGGATCAGAGCTCTTAACAAACTCAGAGGATGAGACCCAGTAAAGGTCATGAACTCCTGCTATATTAAGTGAATGCAACACTGATGTTTATAAGTGGAGTCTTCCTTTTTAAAAGTGGAAGACCATTCAGAGCAATATATTTCTAAGTTTCATGGTGTGTACTGTTTTATCTCAACTGCCTAGCACAGTACAGGCACACTGTTGACACTTATAAATCTTTGTTGAATAAACGTCCCAGAAGCCAAATGAATTTTTGGGTGTCACAAGGAGGTGGGTAGATAACAGAGTAGAGGATGGTAAAGAGTATTATGGAGAATGCCATAAATTTCAAACAAGGAGTGTCATGATATAAAGGCCCATTGGAATGGGTTAGGAGAAAAGCTGCTGCACTCGGTGCTTCCTGAGTGAGACAAATAACTTCATGAATAAACACATAATTACAAATCACGATTAAGTGCAGTTAAGCCAAAGTAAGACATGCGATGAGCGCATATGAGGAGGAGGAATAATTTAGATTGAAGGGGTCAGATGGGATGTCTGGAGAGATGTGACATCCCATTACATTTGATGAGAGATTTGACGTGAGATCCAAAGGATCTCTGTGGTCAGCGAGGTGATGGGTATGGAGTAGAACATTCAAGGCCAGGGCACAGAGCATGGGAAGGGAAGGGACTGGTGTGAAAAAGAGCTTGGTGCAATCAGAGAACTGAAAGAAGGCCCATGTAGTGTGATTCTAGTGAATCCACAAGATGAGTTTGAGAGGTAGGCAGGGTCCAAATTATGCATGAATACAGAAATAATGGTAATTAAAAGATTTTAAACTTTATTCTCAGAGCAATGGGAGGCAAATGAAGAATGGGCAGCAGATTTGGGTTTTAATTTCTGTGCATGCACTACATGTGTTGACAAAAAACTCCTGGGAATGCAGAGGAAAGAAACACAATTCTCGTTTCATTTATTTTTATTAAACTGCTACTGACATTTACTGCATGGAATGACCCCAGTGCCTTCACTTGGTCCCTCTTCTCTAGAGGAATGCTGAGGGAAGAACACGATCTCCACGATGGGCAGGAGGACAGGAGCTCCCTCGTTCCATTGCTGTCAGCATATTCTGGTGCATTGGAATTTATGGGGCTATTGGATATCAGCAATGTGATTTCTTTTATAAAACCAAGATCTTTACATTGTAGAGTTTTTGTAAAAGTAAGCAATAAGATGGGGTGTGGCCATGAAAATCTTAGGCACCAACATACTGGTGGCACATGCTGCATGGTGCCACTTAAAGATCACCTATGCGTTTTTCTTTTTTAAAGTTTGCTGACCTGCCTCATGATGAGAAAGGTTTGCTGTAGGATGCTACTTGGCAGATATTTTGAAACAAACTCATTTAGTCTACCCCTTTAAAGGATATAAGATATAGAAGATGGCAACTGCCGTTCAAAAAAAGTTCTTTAATGCGTACAATGGAAGAAAAATTGTAAATGGGTGTTTGCAGATATTGTCACTGTTATATATGTTCCCCCAAATGGGGTGCCACTTATCAAATCACATGTCTTAATACTTAGCAAACTTGGAAGAAGGATTTTACCAACTGTAGAAAAGTTTCCCAAACAAAGATTTTCAGTGGATATTGAACATGGGCTAACCTTAAAAACAATGGCTTGGCATCAGAGAAGATGGGTACTTCCTAACTCAAGAAAATAATTTTCACAACTAGTGAATAATATGTAAAAATGAGTACGATGTTTAAAAGGCAAAATTTAAACATGGACTTCTTTCATTTGTGTCTACATGAGTTAGCTTTTTCTGACATGACAGCCATCAAATGAAGAATCAAAATAAACTGCACTGTGAAGTAGAATTGGGAATTACCATAATATGGAGTGTTAAATCCAGATCTGGAAAAGTAATGGGACATACAAATCGTACTGTTCTCATTTGTAATAACTTCTAGTGGCAGCAAAAAGGTTTTGTATTATCAGTAGGCACAATTAAAACATTTAAAACGACTTCATCTTTTAACATTTCCCCCTTTGCATACGTTTTAAATATGTATCTAGTATATTGGTACAGGAACACAGTAGTGTGTGTATGTAATTTATAACTAAATATGCATACTGTAGAGGCACATGCTCAAACTGTTTTTACTAATAATGATTCACAGTAAAAATTTTGGAGACCACTAAACAAAGGAAAGGAATTGGTGGGAGGTGAGGAGGGAAGGAAGACATCTAGTTAGGATGCTAATTGTGATGGATCAGGCAGACTAATACAGTAGTTTTGGGGTATGGAGACAGAGTGTACAGGATAGCGTTTAAAAGTACTTTTGTGTGCTTCCCTGGTGGCGCAGTGGTTGGGAGTCCGCCCGCCGATGCAGGGGACACGGGTTCGTGCCCCGGTCCAGGCACAAAAAAAAAAAAAAAAAAAAAAAAAAAAAAAAAAGTGCTTTTGTGTCATCTAGAACGTGTGACGTATGAACCATGGAGGTGAGGAAAAGAAAGTGTCAAGGATGACTGCTAAGATTTTGGCGTGAGCAAATGAATACATGTTGAGTGACGTTTACTGAGGACTGGGACCCGAGAGGAGAACATTTGGGGGGTGGGGCTATCACCATCCCACGCGGGCCACGCTAAGTTAGAGACGATAAATAAGTGGTTGATCATAAAGTATCCCCTGCCCAGCAGCTCCTGCCATCATCTTGAGGGAATTTCCACCTCCACTGAGCACAAGAGCCCCACCAGCCTCTACCTCTAGCACCTCCGGAACTTTAACCTTTGCTCTAGGTCAGCACCCACTCGCATGTCCCAATCCTGGTCTTCATCTCTGACCGTAAGTCCATTCTCTCTAGCTCTTTTACTCTTACCACCAACATCCTATACAGTGACGGCACTGAGCTCGTAGGCACTTGGTCCCTTAGTGTCTCAGTCCACTGGTCCCTCCTGACTCCTTCCTTCACTATTCTAGCTACTCCCCACGAAGCATCACCTCTGTACTCTCCCAGCACCTCATAAATTCCCTCAAACACTATTTGTGTACATACTTTGATAGTTATATATTGTATCTTGGCTACGGGTTTACTTCTATTATGTTTCCTATTGGACACTCGTCACCGAGGCCTGAGACTGTGTCTAACTGCGTCATCTTTTTATCTCCAGCATCAACCTCATTGCCTGAAACATAGAGGCTGCCCCATAGAGCTGTAAAACGACTGAACTGTGCAGATAAAATTAACTGCTTTTTCTTTCAACCATTTACCTTAAATCTATCAAAATAGTTAAATCACACCTATCAATGCTCAAAAATCCAGTTCAGTCGATAAACTAAAGGTGATTGTTTTAAATTTTAAAGCCATTAAATCCAGTTTGTATTCATGAAATTCAAGCATCCTGGAAATTCTATTCCAAGCAGTGCCAGCTATGTATTCTATTTTTCTCTATGAAAGTTAAAAAAAAAAAGTTACTTAGGCTTCCAGGGATAAACCAGTGTCTGATCAGGTGCATTTCCAGAATCAGTGTGAGTGCAAGTTATAGATGAGCAGCTGGAGGGTTTCAGGGTGTGAAAAAGAAGATGAGAAGTGAGTAATAAGTGAGAGAAGAACAAGTCTTCATTTGGTTGTTGTCTGTTGCTCTTATTTTCAGAGGTTAATGCATTTATCTCTGAATACATGCTCTATCAGTTTAAAAATAGCTTTGTCATTTAAACTTTTCATAAAGGAATGTGAAGACAATAGACAATATGGTCTAAGCAGATAGATCCAGGAAAATCATATTTCCAACTTCATTTTCAAAGGGGAAATTGCTTCCAGAAAATCGCTCTTACAAAGTAAACTCACATGTACAACTGCATGGGTGTGGGTGGTCGACGTTTACAGCAATCCTTTGAAATAACTGGTGATCCACGTATAGCTGTTCACCTTGACACATTAGATGAAATGCAGAGGCGGCAACAGTAATCCTAATACTAAGCTAAAGATATTCTCCAAGAACTGCTTCAAGTAGGGACAAGAGTAAGTAAGGTGAATTGACACGTTTATGTCACTGCCTTTGCAAACTGCCTTTTACCCTTCCCCTTTCTAACTCCTTGAAATGATATCAATTAAGGACAATAAAATTTCTAGAAGGAAAAATACAATCTATATCATTAGCACAGAAGCAGCAGCTCTGTTTTAAAACAGGTTGCCAGAGATTCTTAGTCTATATTCTATAATATAGGCTACAGTCTATATTATTCTCATCTTACTCTATAGCTGGGGGGTCCACTTCAGTGGCAACTGTCATTCTGGCTATTGGACACTTTAAATGTGGTCAGTCTGATTTGAGATGCACTGTAAGTATAAAATACATGCCGGATAATGAAATTTTATTACAAAGACTATAAAGTATCTCACTTTTAAGTTTTCTATTTTCAACACTTACATATCAAAATGACAGTAGTTGAATATATTAAGTTAACTAAAATGTATTATTAAAATTAATTTCATCTGTTTCTTTTTACTTTTTTAAAGAGGTTATGAGAAAATTTAAAGTTACATATGTGGCTTGCATTTGTGCTTTGCATTATATTTCTATATGGCAGCACTGATCCATAGAATGCCCTTCCACTGCCATCTTTAAACTGGACTCAAAAAATCATGCTTTTATTCTTTTATGAATGTATAAAATTTCAGAAAAAAAGTAAAATTGGTCATGTACTTTTAGAAAATAATACAAAATCAGAAATGTCCCCCCACTCTTTTACAACAAGTAAAAGTAGCAGAGAAGGTCTAACAATGCAGTGTTCACTGCACACGAAACCAGTGTTCATAGCTGCTTTTCCTAAACCGACTGTAGCACTGCCAAGAACAGTCCTACGGAAAGGCTGCTCACTGTGTGGGACAGGCCCTGTCTTACAAGCATACCACTGTATTCTGATTAAGTTGGCCAAACTGTGATGAGGCTGCCTAAGAAACAGGAAGGAAATACAGAAAATTAAAGACGGGGCAATGGAAATACTGAGGATGGGACAGCAAGACACAGTTAGTTTTCTGCCCCAGAAGAGTACAGGGGATTTCCCTGGGTGATGTATATACATCAGAAATGCCATGAACCTATGTCCCCATCTGTGTCTACTGATGGCTTATGGATTTAGAATTTAGGGAAAAACAATGCTACTGAACGTAAGGATAAAACATAGGAAGCCTCCACTGTGAAAGAAAAACCAACAAGTTATGTATCAATCTCCCTACAAAGATGCTTCTAAATAGTATCTGGAAAGGCAGCACGATGGACACGCACGCTCCTTGCCTGTGGCAGTCAGAGCATCCAAAGCATCTACTCATACCACACAAATAGTAAAGAACTCTACCGAGAGAGAATGAAATGGAACCTCTTCACTTTCGCCGCTAACCTCCTCCAGGCTGACTTTCCTGTATAGCATATATGATATCACTTCATGCTTTTGAGAACACGATTTGACCTATTTTTGCTTGTATCCATTTAACAGAGAGCTGTGTTATAGTGGGTCTCTATTATACTTTGGTCTGGCTATTTTCTGAAGCTTGTATTACATCAAGTCCTAAAGGGGCAAGGAATGTTCAGGAATGTGAGAAAAGGCGGGGAGAAGCAAGGACAAATCCAAATGTCTCTCCAAGTATCATGCCAGAGTTACCTATTGTTTTTGATTTGATACTGACTAAATAAACCCAGATTCATTATCTTTCACATTAAACCAATAGTTAGAGAAGGTGGAGTGAGAGGCAACTTTTGCCTGGGTCTGATTTTATTTAACATGTTCTGGGCTCATGACAAAGCCCTCAAAAGCTTTAACTATTCCCAAGTTCCCCTCTCACTAGCCTCCCTGTCTTCTTTTCCTTCAGATGTAAGAGTTGGTTGCTTATGCATTTTGCATAATGGCAGGTGGAAACTTCCACGGAAAGAGGAGAGAGGAGGGAAATAACCATTTCATTTTTCTCTAGTTAAAAAAAATCGCTTTAAATTGTCAGACTGTCCAACAGGGACAAGCCACACATATGATTGCTCTGTGAGAGAAAACACCCAGCTATCTGAGAGCTTTTAAATACAAGAATGCCCTGCTATTCGTGGATGCCAAATGTGGACAAATACAGCACATCTGTAATAAACAGGTTCAAAGAGGTGATAATATAGACGTATACATTTAAAGTTGTTCTGGCTCAGCTGGTAGTGTCAAACTAGGGATGCATGCAAAGACCCCCAGCCAGACAACAGGAGAGATGGGTGGAATACAGAATATTTATCAAATATTGAATTCTAGAACTTTGACATTTTCCAAGAACTTCTGAAATAACACTTTTGAGTTTTATGCTTTCAACTATAGAACTTACACTTTTGATCATTAGAACCTAGGGATTATTTGGCAGGTAGGGGTTCTAGAGGCAACTTCACATTTATATTCCTAACACCACTTCTGTTTATGAGATCCAGCTTTAGTGTATTTACTATTTAACAACAGCCATCATTTCTAATAATTCTATACCTTAAGATGATTGTAAAATTGGGGAGAACTTTTTTATAAGCTTAAATCTGCTTATTTAAAATAAGAAGAGGGGCCTTCCCTGGTGGCGCAGTGGTTGAGAGTCCGCCTGCCGATGCAGGGAACACGGGTTCGTGCCCCGGTCCGGGAAGATCCCACGTGCCGCGGAGCAGCTGGGCCCGTGAGCCATGGCCGCTGAGCCCGCGCGTCCGGAGTCTGTGCTCCACAACGGGAGAGGCCACAGCAGGGAGAGGCCCGCGTACCACAAAACATAAATAATTAAATAAAATAAATAAAATAAGAAGAGTGTTCTAACTTGTTCATATTTCATTTCATTAAGCCTCCTTCAATAAAACATGGATGATGGCATCTCCCTCCACCACATGAATAGAACTCCATGAATGGGGACTTCCCTGGCAGTCCAGTGGTTAAGACTTCACCTTCCAATACGGGGGTGCGGGTTCGATCCCTGGTCAGGGAGCTAAGATCCCACATACCTCGCAGCCAAAAAACCAAAACAGAAGCAATACTGTCACAAATTCAATAAAGACTTTAAAAATGGTCCACATCAAAAAAAAAAAAAAAAAAAAAAAAAAAAAAAAAAAACTCCATGAAGCATGTGAGCTTTCCCATTGGTCAAATGTAGGAAAACAAAACTTTTGTCTATCTTGGATATAAGACTATATAAAATATTTTCACTTTTGATAGGCTTTAAACTACATGACATCTCAAGCCAGGAATACTTTTCTTCCAGCCAAGCATAAGCATCCCCATATGTTTCCCCCTCAAATTATGAGAAGCATAGAGACTTTATTTTATATATATAGTCATTAATGTAGCACAAATACAGATTATCTAATTTAGCATTTAAGTGCTAAATGTTCCGAGGATCTTTAGTGTGTAAATTGGTCAAGGGGAGGGGAGATAGTACAACTACTTTCCCTAAACTGCTCATTCAGAATTCGCAAGGAGATCTAACTGAATCTCAGACACACCATTCCCAATAAAGGACACGCCTGCTAAGTGCCAGAGGGAGAAGAAAACCTGTACTATTTGAAATTAACAACTATTGTGAAATCATCATTTCTGAGCAAAAGATCTCTAATTAAAAAAACAAGCAGCAGATTATTCAGCATTCTGTGTTGGAGGTAACTATACTAATTGGAGATCTTGGAAAAATACTGACTCTTCATTTGGAATTTCATACTGATTTAATTTCACATTAAGAAAACAACTTCTCTAAACCCCCTTCTTTACCTTACCCAATACTATTATTATGTGTACTGTTCTTTAGAAACAGGTCAGTTATATACAAGTCACCCTTCCTGCCTGTACTTTTCTTCTCTCATGCAAACATTCTACTTTTCAAATCAAATAAATGCCCTTCAAATTAGAAAATGTGCAATTTTACAGAGCCTAGAAAGTTTAAAGGCATTAAAACCTTCTGAAAAATGTTCTTAATGCTTAAAATAGTGTCAGCTGCCACAAACAATATTTCACATGGGGTGTGGGGGGATACTCTTTAACACAGCAGCAAGGAATAATAAGAACAAATTATTTTTTAAATAAACAACAAAAATATTAAAATTGTCAAGAAATCAGCACATCAGAAATAAAAATGAAATTTTCCTGACATTTGGTTGCAGCGAGAGACTAACTTTCGAATTTGCTTCTAGCTTGATGGTATCAAATTTTGTACTACGTATTACAGTAATGACCCAAGTTTTTTTAATTGAAACATAAATTGTTTTAGCCTATGGAAAATTCTAACCAGCTTAAATGTCAAGCTATTTCATTATGAAATTAGTCATCTCTTAAATATTAATTTATTTTGTTTCTGTAAGCAATAACAGAATGAATAAAAGCCACCAAAGTAAGTACCCTTGAGTTCTACTGAAAACATTTTAAAAAATGAACAAAATTAAAATCATCTCTCTGATTTGACAGAGGAAAACTAGCCCTTTCTTTCCCCTTTTATCACTGAAGAAGTACAAGATATGCTAAAATTGAAAATAAGCATGAAAAAGTAACTCCCTATGTTATTTTAGACCTCTCCAAATTTTTCCAAATTCCAAATTATACCCCTTCCTCTGAATTCTGAATCATTTTATCTCTACACTTTTTCATTCATTCAGCTCAGCAAGCATTTATTGAGTGTCTATTATATGCCAAGGGCTGTTTTACTTCATTTCGATAGAGTAAAATAGCAAAAATCCATTCCCTATGAACAATACCTTCTGGAAAGAGAAATAGGCAATAAACAATGAAACGATCAATGAATAAACCACAGAGAACGTTAGAAGTTGGCAGATATGATGAAAAACTAGAGCCGGGCAAGGAGAATCAAGACAGCTGGGGGGAGAGGGGTTTCAGCTTTAAATAGGATGGTCAGATGTGGTCTCACTGACAAAATGGCAGGTGATGAGGATGTTCTCTTCCACACAGGTTACTGCAGCAGCACTTTTAATGTAAAAGAAGGAAAGCCACTAAGGCCAAAGGTTTTTAAAACTCATTGTACACATTCTTATGGTTAAATTAAACTGTCAAGCTCTGCTGTAATACTGTTTCTCTCCAATATGTGATGGTACAGGAAAGATGATGAATGGAGGGGTAGAACTGCAGGGGAGCATTTTAAACTGAAGAGGTAAAAACTTATTCTATTTATAATTTTGATGAGTTTGTTTTTATAGAGAAGAGTTTTCTCCCCTAAAGTTGTTTCTGAAATGGCAAATCATTTTCATTATTAAAAATTAGTTTTTTTTTTTTAAAAAGACTAGAAGATATTAGGAAGTGAGTCAGGCAGATAGATACCCTGCAAAAGAGTATTCCTGATGCAGGGAACGATCAGTGCAAAGGCACTGGAACGGGTGTGCCTAGTGTAGGGAGGAACAGTAAGAGAAGAGGTCAGGATAACGGGGACTAGATCATATAGAACCTTTTCTGCTATTTTACAGACTTTAATTTTTACTCTGAGAACAATGGGGAGACTCTGGGAAACTTCTAAGCAGAGAAATTACGATATGACTTGTTTCAAAGGATTACTCTGGCATCTTGGTTGAGTATAAACTTTACAGAGAGCAAAAGTGGAAGCAGGGAGACTGGTTAGGAGGCTTCTGGAATAATCCAGGTGTGAGCTAATGATGGCCCAGGAAAGGATGATGAGAAAGTGAGAAGTGGTTTGAGTCTGGATATGTTTTCAGATCAATCCCATAGGACTGAATGGAAAATGGGAAAGAAAGAGAGGTCAGGGATATCACCTTCTTTATGTAATTTTCTCCAATTCACCCAACTAGATTTAGTAATTCTATTTCTGTACACCACTGAACACAAAGCATCTTTTTTATATATCTATCATAGTTCCTACCCTGGAGTAATTATTAGTAGTTATATATCCCCACGTACCTGGAAATTTCTCCTTGAGGGCAAATGCTATCTCTTTTTTATGCCTCTATTCCCAATACCCACACCATGGACAATCAAAGCATGTTTGATGAACAAACCAGTCAATGAGTCCTTGTGGAATGAAGCCACTTGTGCTACGTATCTTTTGTGGGGTGGCATAACATTCCCCAACTTGCATATTAGAAGCACTACTCAGTGAAATCCTTACTTCTCCTCTACTCAGACTCTACTGCCTTTTGATCACTTCACCTTTATGACGAAGTCTGCATGTTGCTGTCCATGTGGCTTCAAAATAGGAAAGTAATTTTTATCCTGCCCTGCTTATATATGTGCTTGCAGACTTTATTGCTCCTTTGGAAATGAGTATGGAATGCAAAACAGTAGTCCTTAAACTGAACTTATATTTAGGCAAAATCTGTCCAGCAGGCTCTGAAAGCACGATAGAAATGGCACAAATTGGAGTAAAGATGAATATATAATATATATAGTATCCATATGTTTTTGTATAAAGATGAATATAGATGTGTATATATAAAGCACTGGATAACATAAAAATACACTCACTAATAGAAATGTTTTAGCTTCTCACAAATAGGCACCAGGAAACTGAAGGGGCCATCAACATATTCCAAGTCGTGGCAATTATGAGGAAGACCATGAAAAAGTTGTCATATTTATACACATAGCTTCCAATTTTGGAAATAAATTGCTTTGTACAGTAAGATTTCCCAACACGACCGATTTTCTACCTAGAAAGAAAACTAAGTGCTTGCCGATACGGAGAGATTATGAAACAGTAAAACCAGAGTGGTTGTGAACAACTAGGTATAGTAGTGATAAACAGCTGTAAGATGTGAGAAGCTTTTTGTTTTGTTTTGTTTTAATTCTAAAGGTGAAAAAACAGACATTTCAGAGATCATGTGCAGCCTGATATTCTGGAGCTAGAGTTTATCCTTGTAGTGGGACCCCCTTCATTATAAACGTGACTGTTTTGGTGACCACGTCTGTTTGTTTTGTTTGTTCAATCACAGAAATGTAAGTCAAGTACATATCCACAGTTACTAAGAACAACCTTACCTGAAGAGGCAATCCAAATGGAGTTGCTTTAGACTGAGATATCCAGTATCATGTTTAAGAATCTAAACAGCCATCTCCATTTGTGGGAGAGTATACGTGCATATATTGTGTGTGCATGTGTATGTCTATATACCTGTACATCTATACATCTATATGTGTATAGCACATATTGTATTATTATTGTGTCAACTTGTCATCTGCTGGTTTGGTCCCTGCACTCAGGATAAGGAACACCCAATAGAATGAACGGGTCTAGAGTGATAAGCAGACCCCAGCAATACACTACAGAGCCAGGGGTTGAGGAGTAAGATCACCAAGAGGGGACCCTTTGAGAAGACGAGCAATGAATTCTATGAGCCATACTGTCTCATTGCCCAAGCATAAATTCTTCCCTTTTCTGCTCTGTAAATCCCTTAAGTTATCCTCAAGATTTCCTCAAAGTTTTATAAATTGTTTCAGCCTCATATTAGCTGCCTTACGGGAAATAAATTGAGGAGTCTATAACTATGAATGCAGTTAAGTAGCCCCAGTGAGAGCTTCCGCAGCTGTGACATGGCCGGGTGAGAAAAGAAGAGGGAAATCCAGAGCTACAGTTTGGAGTGACAAGTGACAGGGACAGATTTGTGAAACATGCAAGTACAACAAATTAGTCTGTCTTCGAGTTGAGATGAGGTAATCAGTCTATAGTCTATACATAATAAAACAGAATTTAGAAAAGTTTTAGCCAAGTACTGAATAAAGAAAGTATACCAGAAATGTCTAGCCATATATGACTTTGCATAATGCACAGGTCATAATCTAATGATAGATTATAATATGAAAATTATATTATTTGTAGAAACTGGTGTGTAAATATAGTTGAATATTAGGTTCAACCATACGAAATTGTAATTCTTAAGGTCAAAACTAGTTGAATGTCAACAATTTCATACAGTTCAAACTAATAAATTGCAAAAATAATATTATATGAGGAGACCCTGCTCTTTTATATCCGTGATTACTCTGGTATTATGCATTGGTTTTATGAAACTTAACATCAGTTCAAATTTCTTTATTTCAGAAAGTTTACATATACAAGAGATTTAATATCACTGAAACCAATTTTGAATGGGTATATAATCCCGAATGAGCAGAGAGGACTGCTTTTTTATAGGAACAGGAATATTTGGTCTCTGGCCAATTTAAAGCCCATCTATACTTTCTTTAAAAAGCAGGTTGCTCTACTTTACTTCAACTCTTACCTTGATGCTTGTATTTTAATAAAACCATTAGCGAGTCTTAAATAAGATAAATACAGATAGTATATCTTAAATTACATAAATGCAGATAATAAATCTAATCCTATCCGAGATTTGGAAACTAATACAAAACTCACCAAATACGAGTATGGCATGTAACATTTAAATCTTCTAAATTATTATTGTTACTTTAACTCTGTCCTCAAGTTAGAGCAAGTGTATTTTACTGGACTAGTCAGGACAGAGGAGGTTATAACCTAGAACAAACAGCTCCTTAATATCAGTGGCTTAAAGCAACAAAGGTTAATGCCTCACTCGTGCTGAATGCCCATGACACATCAGCAGCAGGCTCTGCTCATTGCAGTTACTCAGGGACCCAGGCTGACACAGCACCATGATCTTTACGGTCACTGAGCCAGAGGCAAGTAAGCACTTGAGGGGTTCACAGGTGCAATTAAATCTTCTTCCCATTCTGCACACAACTGTTGGCCAGAACTATTCCTATGGCTCGCCACCCACAAGGGAAAGAGAAAATGCAATCCT
>NW_006777801.1:156515-199175 GCF_000442215.2 Lipotes vexillifer
GGCCCCCACACAAACAAGGAAAAGAGAAAGTGCAATCCTGCCATATGTCTGGATGGAGAGACAAATGAAAATATTTGTATAATAAATAATGTATAATATTTGTGTAATAAATGAATAGCACTGATGACTAACCCTTTTACTGGAGGAAAAACAGGGGTTCTTCCTTGTTCAGAAACAGGAGATTTTGTGTATCTGTGTATGCACATACGCACACATATCATTAATTGGAAACCATTCTTTTGGTTCAAATCAAGATTGAGGCAGGAAGATGAAATTCCCGTACTAAAATTAGGGTGCCATCCACTAAACACTGAACAATTCACCATATTTTGTTGCTAAAGATGATTAAATAATCCCTGATTAAACTTCAAAGTGTTCTACCTACTCTCAACTCTGACTGACCACAAACTAATATTCTTTCAGAAAGCCATCTACAGAGGAAATTTTAAAAATTGTGTCGATCCATCTTTGAAAACACACTTGCTTGTGTTTTCAGAAAACACAGGTTTGATTTTTTGTAAAATGTGATTGATTTTAGCCCTGAATACAGGCAAGCACAATACTTTGGTTTGATGAAGAAAGTCCAAAAACAATTTTGAAAGCCAAGTTCATGGCGGTCACTTTTCCTAACACAAATTCTCAGAACAGATGACATTATCAAAACAGTCAAAAGAGATAGATAATATTATATCTTGATGCATTAAATCCCCATAATGTGCTCTCTAGCTAAAGAAAACTAAATTACTTATAAAGTGCTTTGAGGCAAAAACTATTAAGTTATTTTCCTATTGTGTACAAATGAATAGAAAAAAGTACTCTGAATTTCCATTACCAGATGACACTCTGTGAAATACCTGAAGCAAAAAGAAGTTACAGAAATAGTGAGGGTTCGATCTAAAATCTAAAACAGAAAAAGAGGAATATTCCTTCATGTTTTTATTCTTTAATGTAACAGTTGAGCTACTCACTCTCAGTTTAATAAAAGGAAAAATAAAGGTGGATTCTACCTCAGTCCACACATCAGGACACCAGAAAATCTGTGGCTCTAAATCAAGAGAGGAATTAAGATAACAGTGATCTAGGTATATTAAAGGAACATTTAATGCAAAACCTAGTTTTCAAATCCATAGAACATCCAACATACTTGAAATCCTTGAACCCACTTTTTTTCCTAGGCTGTTTTGGACCCTGGGTTTATGATCAAATTCTAGCAATGTACGTAATCTTAATGTTTTCTTGCTTATCTTTTCTTTTGTGTTTATTTATCATTTCAACCAGATAAGACGTTTAGACATATAAGCACGCACAGCATTTTATATTCTATAAAGAACAATATATGATGACATATAGATGATAGTCTTCGAACTTTACAGGTCATTTGATTTGGAACAATACTTTGATACTAATTCCTTCCGAAATCCCATGAGGAAAAGAACAAGCATTCAGTAAGCGTTTAGCCACATCCCACGCTACCCACTGAATCTTTACAGCAACCTCATAAAGGAGGTTAAATCTCACTTTATAAGAAAATGGAGACTCAGAGATGAGGTATTTTGGCGAAGTCTGCAGAGCTAGTAAATAGTTAAGATAGAATTAAATCTCAATTTTAAGGGTTCCAAAGCCCATGAACGTTTTAGAAATGATACAAATCATTTCCACTCATTTAAAAGAATGTCAGAACTTTAGATTTCACGATTTCATTGACCTATACCATAACACAACCAGTGACCAAACTAAATTCCCAAAGCTCTTCTTTGTAGCTACAGATGGGTATCTGTTCTTTGTAGTAACAGAAGCATCAGATTTGGGTACTTATTTCTAATGTGTCGCTATTTCCTACATATAAAATAATAAGGAAAAAAGAAAAGTAACAAAAATACATAACCAACTCTTGAGCACTTGGGAGGCAGCATAGGAAAAAAAGTTAGTTTAACAAAAAGGCTGGGCCATGCAGTCAAGCCTTCTGGGTTGACTACTGATTCTATCACATACTAGCTGTATAACCTTAAGTAAGTCACCTTACCTCCCTGTGTTTCAGTTTCCTTATTAGCAATTCTTATTTGACAGCTGAACACTTTATCTCATTTAAGATTTAATGAAGAAATAAAGCATATTCTAGAAGCAAAGTATTTCCATTTGCACCACTCTCAAACCCTGTTTTGGTTTTAACATATATTTTGCCTTCTAAGAACTTCCTAACATTAAGACTCACAAAGGTTCACGGTATGCAACACAATACTGAGATGATACAGAGACACAATTTGGGGTCTGGGTTCTACAGAAATGACTGTCCATAAAATTGATTTAGAAACTAGACATACCTCATTGTGTGAGAGTTACTACTGTCTCAAAGCATAATTTAAGTCATATTGTCATTCGTCCTTTTCTTCTCCTTTCCAATTGCCTATTTACTAAATAGGTAATAATTTGCTGAGCTGAGGCTGGGACTAAAAAAGGGAAGGAACTTCCTTTCTCCTTGGCACTACTAGGCAAAGTGAAATATAAAGTAGCAGACAAAGCTCGAAGTCTGCTCTGATCGTTTCCCCAAAGCAATAGCGAGGGACACCACCTTCCCCATGGGACAGAAAACAAGGGCCCTTTAAATATGCCTTATTTTAACAACACATTGTGATACTGCTTCTGTTTTACTCTATTCCTACCCTTTAATCAAAGAAGAGTTATATGCATTAAAAAATAAACCTGAGAAGTCTTATGATCATTGTATATTTTGCCCATAGTCCAACTTCAGTCATTCATAACTACTTTAGTATCTCAACAGAGGAAAACAAAAATATACCACCCTTCCCCCAAATATGTTAGAAATCAAAGCAACAACTACAAAGTCTGATAGGCTGTCTGAGGATTAAAGGAAGGAAAGGAGAGAAGAAGGGAAGGAGGAAGAGAAAAGAGAAAAAGTAAAAGTAAGCTATTTTGAGAATTAATCAAGGACTAAGTGCCTCCTTTTTCAAAATTCCTTTTTCCATCTCTAGAAGAAGCAAAGTAAAAGCAAACATTATAAAGATCAATAAGGAAATGCACCACCTATGGAATCTTCCCAATAAAGAGATCAGCCTCAAACTCCCACAGATGGAAAGTTACTCCCAGAACCTAATATAGTGCTCATCAGATAGTAAATCTATTTTTTTTCATGAATGAATAAATGAATGATTTAGGAGTAAATTAGACAGTAAATAGTCTCCTAAATGGCCTCCTTGAGATCAGCTTTCCTTTTCCTGCCATCTGACACTCTCATTCCACAGCTCACCTCCCACGCCACCACTGTCCGTATTTACCATGTATGCATGCCCAGCAGCACCCAGGATCAGGGCTGCACACTGCTCAATCTCCGGGGACATTATTCATACAGGTTTTTTTTTTTTATTACTTGTGCTCTAAGGGTCCCATTTTCATAAAACATTCTGTGACTGTTACCCTTTGGAATTGTGCTTGATGTGCCCAAAGAACTATCTTAGGATATACCCAGTGTATTGCACAATTCCAGGGGGCAATATTTACATTTTTTGCTACAGGAGTGGCACCCTTGGAGCACAACCTTATAGAGAATTCTAGTTAATTTATTTATCTATTTTATGTTAGTGTGTCAATCTTTCCTTGGATTCCTTTTCTTCCCCATTGTCTTTAGCCAGTCTGATCCATCATTTGGGGTTTTTTTTTCAATTTTAAAAATATATATTTATTTCTTTATAGGTTCTATTGAACAGCCATGGAAAATTTATTTATTATTGAATTTATTATTTTCATTTGAGTTTTTAAAATTAATTTTTATTGGAGTATAGTTGCTTTACGATGTTGCGTTAGTTTCTATTGTACAGCAAAACGCGTCAACTATACATATACATATATCCCCTCTTTTTTGGATTTCCTTCCCATTTAGGTCACCACAGTGCATTAGGTAGAGTTCCCTGTGCTATACAGCATGTTCTCATTAGTTATCTTTTTTTTTTTTTTTTTTTTTTTTCCTTGCGTTATGCGGGCCTCTCACTGTTGTGGCCTCTCCCATTTGCGGAGCACAGGCTCCGGACGCGCAGGCCCAGCGGCCATGGCTCACGGGCCCAGCCGCTCCGCTAGTTATCTATTTTTATACACAGTATCAATAGTGTATATATATCAATCCCTATCTCCCAATTCCTCCCATCCATCCCTTCCCCCTTGGTATCCATACATTTGTTATCTACGTCTGTGTCTCTATTTCTGCTTTGCAAATAAGATCATCTGTACCATTTTTCTAGATTCCACATATATGCATTAATATACGATATTTGTTTTTCTCTTTCTGACTTACTTCACTCTGTATGACACTCTCTTAGGTCCATCCACATCTCTACAAATGACCCAATTTTGTTCCTTTTTATGGCTGAGTAATATTCCATTGTATATAGGTACCACATCTTCTTTATCCATTCCTCTGCTGATGGACATTTAAGTCACTTCCATGTCTTGGCTATTGTAAATAGTGCTGCAATGAACACTGGGGTGCATGTGTCTTTTTGGATTATAGTTTTCTCTGGGCAGTATGCCCAGTAGTGGGATTGCTAGGTCATATGGCACTTCTATTTTTTAGTATTTTAAGGAACCTCAATACTGTTCTCCATAGTGGCTGTATCAGTTTACATTCCTACCAACAGTGAATGAGAGTTCGCTTTTCTCCATACCCTCTCCAGCATTTATTATTTGTAGATTTTTTGATGATGGCCATTCTGACTGGTGTGAGGTAATACCTCATTGTAGTTCTGATTTGCATTTATCTAATAATAAGTGATGTTGAGCATCTTTTCATGTGTTTGTTGGTCATCTGTATGTCTTCTTTGGAGAAATGTCTATTTAGGTCTTCTGCCCATCTTTTGATTGGGTGATCTGATTTTTTGATATTGAGCTGCATGAGCTGTTTGTATATTATGGAGATTAATCCTATGTCAGTTGCTTCATTTGCAAATATTTTCTCGTATTCTGAGGGTTGTCTTTTCATCTTGTTTATCCATAATTTGGACCATCCTCTCTTCAAAACCTCAACATCTTTGCCCTTCCATGAATCAGTTTCTTTGACTATGTTATTTGCTTTCCTGTCCTTTACAGTCTCTATGTCCACCCCCTTAAATGTGTTACTCTGGGTTCCATTGTTAGCTTTATTGTTGGCTTACTTTACAAATCTTCACTAGGTGAATTCATCTATACTCACAACTTCCATTGTCATGTATGTTGTGATGAGCACCCCCCAACCCCGCCACTCTCTCTCCAGCTCCCATCCTTCCTACATTCCAGGCTTGCATATCCAATTATCTACACTTGAATTAGCCACCTGGATATCCAACACAGCCCTCAATCACAATATGTCCAAAATGACATTGTCATTCCTCCTCTCAACTCAGAATCTCTCATTCTCCTGTGTTTTGTAATCCCATCCAAAGCTAGAATCATGAATGTCATCCTCTCTTTATCTTTATTGCCCATGGCTAAAGGGTTACCTATCTCTTCTATGCCCCAAATCATTTTGAAATCCATACTTTCATCTCTAGCCCACTGCCACCATAGACTTCATTCTGTATTACCTGGATTCCTGCAATAATCTCTCCCAACTGATTTCCCAGCATCAGGCTTGGTTTCTAATCCATCTTCCTCACTGTTGACAAGATATTTCATTCCACTTCTTTAAAACTCTTCAATGGCTCCCTGAGGTTTTCAGAATAAAGGCTAAACTGTTTCAAAGGGCATATAAAGCCTTTCATGTTAAAAGTTCTTCTCCCATAAGAAATAATGATAATGTACTCTACGGTAACCTTTCCAGGGCTCAGGCTGCAACTGCTCTTTAATGCCCCATCTCCAGACAAGATAAAGAGCCATTAAGTCCCAGCTCTTTTTATTAAAGGGAGGCATTACCACCCTGAATGAAGTTCAGAGAAGAACAACTGCTCTCACCAGGTCATCAGCAGGAGAAAACTATGTATCTCCATATTCTCAGGTCCCTGCACAATGCTGGGGCCCAATACAAGTTCCAGGGACAATCTTTCAAGGTTTCTAGGCACTAGAGCTTCCCAATCAAAGGGAGTTTTCTTAATAATGATGTAAGGCCAACTTATTAAAGTGAGCATCTCCATTTGCATGAATACCTTCAGAGGCTAAAGAAATTATATTGGTAAAGAAGTGATGCTTGGCTGTCCACTCATTGCGGTCAGTTGTAGTGCCACATGGTCTGAGAACACTGGGACAGTAGGGGCTGAGGTAGTATTTGTCTCACATATGGACAGGAACATCCCAAACACTGTGGTACATGTACATTGATACAAGAGCTATATAGAAATCACAGGTCTTTCAAACTCAAGGAATGTCAACAATAGCAAAATGAACTATGTCTATACATAATAAGGATGTACTACTCCCTGCTTGCTTAGGAATTTACTTTCTGAATTCTTTGGTCACATCTTATTTTTATTCTACCTGCCTCAGATATCAGTATTATTGTATTATTTAGAATACATAAACAATATTTATTTTCTAAATGGAAACATCATTTCCTCAAAAGAGGGTACATGGCTTCATAGAAACAGATAATTAGTCATATCAATTCTTAATATTGAACATGTGTTATTCTCCATTAGAGCTTAAAAAATAATGAAACAAATAAACGCTTTTACAGAAGCTCATATGTCTCCATGGAAAAATTATTGAGGTCATTATTCTTTTCCTTGAGGGATGCAGATCAACTCTAATTATATGTGACACTTCTGAAACTATGCAGTGTTGCTCCAACTAACCCTTTCCTTTCAAATATTTCAAATAGATTAGCTATACCAACAGGTTTTATTTCAGCATGTTCATCAAAAACTATTCTTCTTACTCCAAAACATAATATTTTCATTGACATTAGTCTTCATTGGAAACAGAATAGACTTTAACATGAAAAACAGAAATAAGGCCACATATGACTAGAGCTCTATGTTTACACTTAACCAATATCATTTAAGAAGATTAGTTTTTGAAAAAATAATGTCAGACTGGAACTTACTATTAGCCATGATCTTTTCATTGGTGGAAATCTTGTGTTTTTGTATCATCACTTGGAAATTTGCTACTACATATTATTTCGTATTTTTTATATTTTGTACTAGTTACACTTTTAATAGTGAGAATTCCAAGTTATAAAAAAAATTTAGCATTTTTATGGAATTGAGAACTAGAAATATTCTTGTTGCTTCTGAACATTCAGGTAGTTTTTAAAAGTTGGAGTATCTGGAATGGTTTAGGTACAAAAGGTAAGGAATATATTGTGAACAGTCACCCACCATGGTTCATGTGTGTAAAGATGACAACTAGAATGTATTTAGTTGGTTTTTATTTAATTATGTCCTTTAGTAAGTTATTTCAAGACTAAAATTATCGAATAATTTTTTTCCCACTGCTGTAAAAATGTTAGTAGAATTTCATTTATAAAAATTTTGGCCCTATTAATCTATAGATAAATTATAAATTGTCTTTCCCTTTCTTTCTTCACGTTCTCTGTTGAATTTGTGACCCAATTTTGTCATTTCCCTAAACTGCATTATAAATTAGAGAATACACATCTGCTCAAAGTGACAGTTCCATTGTAACTGGCTCAACTGTCTGGAGCAGCTGCAGCTCCAGAGGGTTCCCATAAACTTGCTCAGGGCCTTTACTCACATGAGGTTTCCCCAGATGCAGTCACCAGAAAGTACATGTCACACAAAAGGCTAGGGAGGACACAGCCGCCACAGTGTCCAGCATGGCATTTCTATGCTGGGAACGCTAATCCAACAACTTAGGTGCAAGACTTCTGCACACGGCTTCTACAGACAAGTGAAACTAGACTAAGCCCAAAAGAAGGTAGACCTTATCACCTAGATTCCATTGTATTTTTCCCAGGGACCCTGGGGGCTTTGCCAGCAACACCATGGATGCTATGGATTACCCTCTTTCTCACTTCCCTTGACTCAGCAGAGAGGAAATGGAACACCATAATGACATCTACTGTCACAGCATCTTCCTCTGGACTATGACACACAAGAGAAAGCCATGTGGCTGACAGGGTCTTGGTGTTCCAGCCGGGTGTGAGGCCTGTGCATCAGTGGTGGGAGAGCCAAGTTGAGGACACTTGTCCACCACAGACCTCCCAGCTCCAAGTAATATCAAATGGCAAAAGCTCTCCCAGAGATCTCCATCTCAACGCTAAGACCCAGCTCCACTCAACGACCAGCAAGCTACAGTGCTGGACACCCTATGCCAAACAACTAGCAAGACAGGAACACAACCCATCCATTAGCAGAGAGGCTGCCTAAAATCATAAGGTCACAGACATGCCAACACACACCACCGGATGCAGTCCTGCCCACCGGAAAGACAAGATCCAGCATCATCCACCAGAACACAGGCACTAGTCCCCTCCACCAGGAAGCCTACACAACCCACTAAACCAACCTTAGGCACTGGGGGCAGACAGCAAAAACAATGGGAACTACAAACCTGCATCCTGCAAAAAGGAGACCCCAAACACAGTAAGTTAAGCAAAATGAGAAGATAGAGAAACACACAGCAGATGAAGAAGCAAGGTAAAAACCCATCAGATCAAACAAATGAAGAGGAAATAGGCAGTCTACCTGAAAAAGAATTCAGAGTAATGAGAGTAAAGATGATCCAAAATATTGGAAATAGAATAGACAAAATGCAAGAAACATTTAATAAGGACCTAGAATAACTAAAGAGCAAATAAACAATGATGAACAACACAATAAATGAAATTTAGAATTCTCTAGAAGGAATCAATAGCAGAATAACAGAGGAAGAAGAATGGATAAGTGACCTGGAAAATAAAATAGTAGAATTAACTATGGCAGAGCAGAATAAAGAAAAAAAATGAAAAGAATTGAGGACAGCCTTAGAGACCCCTTGGACAATATTAAAGGCACCAACATTCGAATTATATGGGGTCCCAGAAGAAGAAGAGAAAAAGAAAGGGACTGAGAAAGTACTTGGAGACATTATAGTTGAAAACTCCTCTAATATGGGAAAGGAAAAGGTCAATCAAGTCCAGGAAGCACAGAGAGACCCATACAGGATAAATCCAAGGAGAAACATGCCAAGACACATAATCAAGCTATCAAAAATTAAATACAAAGAAAAAATATTAAAAGAAGCAAGGGAAAAACAACAAATAACATAGAAGGGAATCCCCACAAGGTTAACAGCTGATCCTTCAGCAGAAACTCTGCAAACCAAAAGGGAGTGGCATGATATACTTAAAGTGATGAAAGGGAAGAACCTACAACCAAGATTACTCTACCCAGCAAGGATCTCATTCAGATTCAACGAAGAGATTAAAACCTACCGGACAAGCAAAAGCTAAGAGAATTCAGCACCACCAAACAAGATTTACAACAAATGCTAAAGGAACCTCTCTAGGCAGGAAACACAAGAGAAGGAAAACACCTACAAGAACAAACTCAAAACAATTAAGAAAATGGTAATAGGAACATACATATAGATAATTACCTTAAATGGAAATAGATTAAATGCTCTAGCCAAAAGACAAAGACTGGCTGAATGGATACGAAAACAAGACACGCATATATGCTATCTACAAGAGACCCAATTCAGACCTAGGGACACATACAGACTGGAAGTGAGGGGATGGAAAAAGATATTCCATGCAAATGGAAATCAAAAGAAGTCTGGAGTAGCAATTCTCATACGAGACAAAGTAGACTGTAAAACAAAGACTGTTACAGGAGACAAAGAAGGACACTACATAATGATCAAGGGATCAATCCAAGAAGAAGATATAACAATTGTAAATATTTATGCACACAACATAGGGGCACATCAATACACAAGGCAAATGCTAACAGCCCTAAAAGGGGAAATCGACAGTAACACAATCATAGTAGGGGATTTTCACATCCCACTTTCACCAATGGACAGATCATCCAAAATGAAAATAAATAAGGAAACACAAGTTTTACATGATACATTAAACAAGATGGACTTAATTGATATTTACAGGGCATTCCATCCAAAAACAAAAGAATACACTTTCTTCTCAAGTGCTCATGGAAAATTCTCCAGGACAGATCATATCTTGGCTCACAAATCAAGCCCTGGTAAATTTAAGAAAATTTATATCATATCAAGTATCTTTTCCAACCACAATGCTATGAGACTAGATATCAATTACAGGAAAAATCTGTAAAAAATACAAACACATGGAGGCTAAACAATATACTACTTAATAAACAAGAGACCACTGAAGAAATAAAAGAGGAAATCAAAAAATACCTAGAAACAAATGACAATGAAACACGACAACCCAAAACCTATGGGATGAAGCAAAAGCAGTTCTAAGAGGGAAGTCTACAGCAATACAATCCTACCTCAAGAAACAAGAAACAACTCAAATAAACCACCTAACCATATACCTAAAGCAATTAGAGAAAGAAGAATAAAAAAACCCACAAAGTTAGCAGAAAGTAAGAAATCATAAAGATCAGATCAGAAATAAATGAAAAAGAAATGAAGGAAACGATAGCAAAGGTTAATAAAACTAAAAGCTGGTTCTTTGAGAAGATAAATAAAATTGATGAACCATTAGCCAGACTCATCAAGAAAAAAAGGGAGAAGACTCAAACCAACAGAATTAGAAATGAAAAAGGACAAGTAACAACTGACACGGCAGAAATACAAAGGATCATGAGAGATTACTACCAGCAACTCTATGCCAGTAAAATGGACAACCTGGAAGAAATGGACACATTCTTAGAAAAGCACAATCTTCCAAGACTGAATCAGGAAGAAACAGAAAATATAAACAGACCAATCACAAGCACTGAAATTGAGACTGTGATTAAAAATCTTCCAACAAACAGAAGCCCAGGACCAGATGGTTTCACAGGCGAATTCTATCAAACATTTAGAGAAGAGCTAACACCTATCATTCTGAAACTCTTGCAAAATATAGCAGAGGGAGGAACACTCCCAAATTCATTCTATGAGGCCACCATCACCCTGACACCAAAACCAGACAAAGATGTCACAAAGAAAGAAAACTACAGGCCAATATCACTGATGAACATAGATGCAAAAATCCTCAACAAAATACTAGCAGACAGAATCCAACAGTACATTAAAAGGATCATACACCATGATCAAGTGGGGTTTATCCCAGGAATGCAAGGATTCATAAATATATGCAAATCAATCAATGTGATAAACAATAGTAATAAATGAAGGAGAAAAACCTTATGATCATCTCAATAGATGCAGAAAAAGCTTTTGACAAAATTCAACACCCATGTATGATAAAAACCCTCCAGAAAGTACACATGGAGAGAACTTACCTCAACATAATAAAGGCCATATATGACAAACCCACAGCCAACATCGTTCTCAGTCGTGAAAAAGTGAAACACTTCCTCTAAGATCAGGAACAAGACAAGGGTGTCCACTCTCACCACTATTATTCGACATAGTTTTGGAAGTTTTAGCAACAGCAATCAGAGAAGCAAAAGAAATAAAAGGAATACAAACTGGAAAAGAAGAAGTAAAGCTGCCACTGTTTGCAGATAACATGATTCTATACAGGGAGAATCCTAAAGATGCTACTAGAAAACTACTAGAGCTAATCAATGAATTTGGTAAAGTAGCAGGAACCAAAATTAATGCACAGAAATCTCTTGCATTCCTATACACTAATGATGAAAAATCGGAAAGAGAAAATAAGGAAACACTCCGATTTACCATTGCAACTAAAAGAATAAAATACCTAGGAATAAACCCACCTAAGGAGACAGAAGACCTGTATGCAGAAAAGTATAAGACACTGATGAAAGAAATTAAAGATGATACAAACAGATGGAGAGATATACCATGTTCTAGGATTGGAAGAATCGACATTGTGAAAATGACTGTACCACCCAAAGCAATCTACAGATTCAGTGCAATCCCTATCAAACTACCAATGGCATTTTTCACAGAACTAGAACAAAATATTTCAGTTTGTATGGAAACACAAAAGACCCTGAATAACCAAAGCAATCTCGAGAAAAAAAATGGAGCTGGAGGAATCAGGCTCCCTGATTTCAGACTCTACTACAAAGCTACAGTAATCAGGACAGTATGGTACTGGCACAAAAACAGAAATATAGATCAATGGAACAGGATAGAAAGCCCAGTGATAAACCCATGCACATATGCACACCTTATCTTTGACAAAGGAGGCAAGAATATACAGTGGAGAAAGGACAGCCTCTTCAATAAGTGGAGCTGGGAAAAGTAGACAGCTACATGTAAAAGAATGAAATTAGAACACTCCCTAACACCATACACAAAAATAAACTCAAAATGGATTAAAGACCGAAATGTAAGGCCATACACTATAAAACTCTTAGAGGAAAACATAGGCAGAACACTCCATGACATAAATCACAGCAAGATCGTTTTTGACCCACCTCCTACAGAAATGGCAATAAAAACAAAAATAAACAAATGGGACCTAATGAAACTTCAAAGCTTTTGCAAAGCAAAGGAAACCATAAACAAGACGAAAAGACAACCCTCAGAATGGGAGAAAATATTTGCAAATGAAGCAACTGACAAGGGATTAATCTCCAAAATTCACAAGCAGCTCATGCAGCTTAATATCAAAAAAACAAACAGCCCAATCCAAAAATGGGCAGAAGACCTAAATAGACATTTCTCCAAAGAAGACATACAGATTGCCAACAAACACATGAAAGGATGCTCAACATCACTAATCATTAGAGAAATGCAAATCAAAATTACAATGAGGTATCACCTCACTCCCGTCAAAATGGCCATCATCATAAAATGTACAAACAAAAAATGCTGCAGAGGGTGTGGAGAAAAGGGAACCCTCTTGCCCTGTTGGTGCGAATGTAAGCTGATACAGCCACTATGGAGAAGAGTATGGAGGTTCCTTAAAGAACTAAAAATAGAACTACCATACGACCCAGCAATCCCACCACTGGGCATATACCGAGAAAACCGTAATTCAAAAAGAGTCATGTATCACAATGTTTATTGCAGCTCTATTTACAATAGCCAGGACATGGAAGCAACCTAAGTGTCCATCGACAGATGAATGGATAAAGAAAATGTGGCACATATATACAACGGAATATTACTCAACCATAAAAGAAACGAAATTGACCTATTTGTAATGAGGTGGATGGACCTAGAGTCTGTCATACAGAGTGAAGTAAATCAGAAAGAGAAAAATAAATGCCATATTCTAACACATATACATGGAATGTAAAAACGAAAAAATGCTTCTGTAGAACCTAGGGGCAGGACAGGAATACAGACGCAGACGTAGAGAATGGACTTGAGGACGTGGGGAGGGGGAAAGGGAAGCTGAGACAAAGTGAGAGAGTGGCATGGACATATATATACTACCAAATGTAAAATAGATAGCTAGTGGGAAGCAGCCACATAGCACAGGGAGATCAGCTCAGTGCTTTGTGACCACATAGAGGGGTGGGATAGGGAGGGTACGAGTGAGAAGCAAGAGTAAGTGTATATGGGGATATATGTATACGTGTAGCTGATTCACTTTGTTATACAGCAGAAACTAACACACCTTTTTAAAGCAGTTATAGTCCGATAAAGATGTTAAAAAAAAAAAAAGGGCTAGGGAGAAGCCGAAAGACTTATGTTAGGAAAAGAATAGCTTTCTAGTTTTCAGTGTTGAAAACACGATACATCTCATATTTGGCTAAGAATCATGAAGATCACTCATAAGTAGGCAAACAAACTTGTTTTTCATATTAAATAAGCCAGTTAATGTAGAAATTTAAATTTTTGAAAGGATTCTTTTATAGCCTGAATTGGCTTCTCCAACAAGTCATATGTTGAAGCCCTAATCCCCATTATGACGTTATTTGGAGATAGAGCCTTTAAGGAGATAATTAAGGTTAAATGAGGTCATAAGGGTCAAGCCCTAATCCAATAGGACTGGTGTCCCTGTAAGAGGAAGGGCCTAGAGCCCGCCCCCTCTCCAGGCACATGTGCAGATACAAGGCCCTGTGAAGACACAGCAAGAAGGCACCACCTACAAGCCAAAGAGAGAGACCTCATCAGAAACCAGCACCTTAATCTGGTACTTCCAGCTTTCCTGAATTGTGAGAAAATAAATTCCTGTTGTTTAAGTCACCCAGTCTGTGGTATTTTGTTATGGCAGTCCAAGCAGACAGACATTATCTCACTACTCTGGAAAAAATGTGCTAGTACTTTGTACGAGCTAATCCTATCAAAAAAGCACTGGTTTTTAACAATACAAGTTTTTAAACTTTAATCAAATATATTATATCAATGGCATAGAGATAAAATTTCCCCCTATTCTATATATGCCTTGGTCACTTTCCAACTTTTGGGCTGTGATCCATAATAATATTAGTATATATATATGCACATATGTATATAATATATATTTATTGTATATATGTGGGTAGAAATATATGTATATTTCCATAAAACGACACTTTTTAAACTATCTAACAGCGATGTGCTCTGTTCAGTTCTATTTTACTTTAAAAAAAAATGGTCTGTGTGTGTTTTTAAAATGCATTTCAATGCCAGTTTATGGCTGGAAGTTTGAGAAGTTCCCTTAGCTATGTTATCCAGAATATTTCCTAGTTACAATTTCCTTTGTTCCCCTTAGCATCTCAAGACCCTTAAAAGTACACTGAAGTTAAAATAACCATAATTCTCTCCCTACCTCGTTCTCTCCCTGTCTCTGTCACACACACACTCACACACACACACAATTAGCCTAACTAAGACTGGGGCAAATCAGTTGAAGTCCTATTCAAAGCAGTACTCTTCACATGATTTAAACTAGAATGTCAAGCATATTGTCTTGTTGATTTGTTTATAATAATGTTTTCGGTTTTATGGTATAGCTAAGATATAGATTAATATACACAAACTGAATATATGAATTACTGTTGAGAAATAGGGTATCCATGAAGAGAAATGTTGGATAACTTACACTCCTAATTACCATAGGCATCTTGGGTATTAATAAGAAATTATATGGCTTGATGTGTTTCAAAGAAAATATTTGTCTGTAGAGAGAAATTAATTTTATCATTTCCTATCTTATTCTATTTCTTTTGGGTGTATGTTTAAAGAATCATGCTTGTATCAATCAAAGATTTTGACATTGATGTCTCTTGGTGTATGAATGCCAGATAATGAAATGGAGGGATAATTAAAGGAAGACAGTGGGGACTATAGTTGCAGGTCTTACAGATTTGTTGTGCTCTGAAAAAAATTAGTAAAGTTGGCTAAGACCCAGAAGCAAAGAACACAGAAATCATAATAAAACACTACTTTGTCACACTCAAACTGAAAGTACTTCTGGACCCTTCAATATAAAATCAAAAGTTAATTTCTAAACTATAAAAAATTTCAAAATCAAGATTTAAATTTCAAACCTTCCAAAATTTCATGAGTCAAAATTCTAATGGTCATTTCTGTATATACAGTTGCACAAAATAGATAACAAGATATCTTTTTGAACAGCCGAAGTCAGTACACAAGGAAATTGGTCATAATGCAAACTAGCTTTGGGGAATACATGCGTGTGTATACTTGTGCACTTGCACACACTTATACAGACCTAAGAAAAAGGGAAATAATTGAATACAATAAAAATTCAGTATTATATAATACATTCACTTTTTCATGCTACTGGTATCTTGACACAAATATTTCCTATTGTCTCTTTATGGAATAAAATTTACTCTGTGTCCTTGAGGAAATAAAGAAATAAAAGAAAAAGAAATAATAAAGAAAATGTTTTTAATTGCATCTTTTTTCATTACAAATTACCCTCAGCACCAAGATATCTTCTGGCATGTAGAGATACTTAGTAAGCTTTGGTTAAATCAATAAATTATACCTCATGTGATTGATAGTCTCATACAGCAGATTCACACCAAACATAAACATTAAAATTTTTAAGTAATGTTTAAATATTTTAAAAAATAAATGTAAAAAAAAAAGTTTAAAAATAACCTTACCGAATTAGCTAAATAACAGTGTTTTTGCACACTTATTTCTTACCTCTTCTTTTGTCTTTTTTGATATCACTCGGAGCCAGTCTCCAATCATGCTCAGGACAGCAGCAAAGTAAGCAAGCCCTACAAGGATCCAAAACCATACGACAGGCTTATAGAAGTCTAGGTATTTTTTAAAGCAGTTATAGTCCGATAAAGATGTTAAAAAAAAAAAAAGGGCTAGGGAGAAGCCGAAAGACTTATGTTAGGAAAAGAATAGCTTTCTAGTTTTCAGTGTTGAAAACACGATACATCTCATATTTGGCTAAGAATCATGAAGATCACTCATAAGTAGGCAAACAAACTTGTTTTTCATATTAAATAAGCCAGTTAATGTAGAAATTTAAATTTTTGAAAGGATTCTTTTATAGCCTGAATTGGCTTCTCCAACAAGTCATATGTTGAAGCCCTAATCCCCATTATGACGTTATTTGGAGATAGAGCCTTTAAGGAGATAATTAAGGTTAAATGAGGTCATAAGGGTCAAGCCCTAATCCAATAGGACTGGTGTCCCTGTAAGAGGAAGGGCCTAGAGCCCGCCCCCTCTCCAGGCACATGTGCAGATACAAGGCCCTGTGAAGACACAGCAAGAAGGCACCACCTACAAGCCAAAGAGAGAGACCTCATCAGAAACCAGCACCTTAATCTGGTACTTCCAGCTTTCCTGAATTGTGAGAAAATAAATTCCTGTTGTTTAAGTCACCCAGTCTGTGGTATTTTGTTATGGCAGTCCAAGCAGACAGACATTATCTCACTACTCTGGAAAAAATGTGCTAGTACTTTGTACGAGCTAATCCTATCAAAAAAGCACTGGTTTTTAACAATACAAGTTTTTAAACTTTAATCAAATATATTATATCAATGGCATAGAGATAAAATTTCCCCCTATTCTATATATGCCTTGGTCACTTTCCAACTTTTGGGCTGTGATCCATAATAATATTAGTATATATATATGCACATATGTATATAATATATATTTATTGTATATATGTGGGTAGAAATATATGTATATTTCCATAAAACGACACTTTTTAAACTATCTAACAGCGATGTGCTCTGTTCAGTTCTATTTTACTTTAAAAAAAAATGGTCTGTGTGTGTTTTTAAAATGCATTTCAATGCCAGTTTATGGCTGGAAGTTTGAGAAGTTCCCTTAGCTATGTTATCCAGAATATTTCCTAGTTACAATTTCCTTTGTTCCCCTTAGCATCTCAAGACCCTTAAAAGTACACTGAAGTTAAAATAACCATAATTCTCTCCCTACCTCGTTCTCTCCCTGTCTCTGTCACACACACACTCACACACACACACAATTAGCCTAACTAAGACTGGGGCAAATCAGTTGAAGTCCTATTCAAAGCAGTACTCTTCACATGATTTAAACTAGAATGTCAAGCATATTGTCTTGTTGATTTGTTTATAATAATGTTTTCGGTTTTATGGTATAGCTAAGATATAGATTAATATACACAAACTGAATATATGAATTACTGTTGAGAAATAGGGTATCCATGAAGAGAAATGTTGGATAACTTACACTCCTAATTACCATAGGCATCTTGGGTATTAATAAGAAATTATATGGCTTGATGTGTTTCAAAGAAAATATTTGTCTGTAGAGAGAAATTAATTTTATCATTTCCTATCTTATTCTATTTCTTTTGGGTGTATGTTTAAAGAATCATGCTTGTATCAATCAAAGATTTTGACATTGATGTCTCTTGGTGTATGAATGCCAGATAATGAAATGGAGGGATAATTAAAGGAAGACAGTGGGGACTATAGTTGCAGGTCTTACAGATTTGTTGTGCTCTGAAAAAAATTAGTAAAGTTGGCTAAGACCCAGAAGCAAAGAACACAGAAATCATAATAAAACACTACTTTGTCACACTCAAACTGAAAGTACTTCTGGACCCTTCAATATAAAATCAAAAGTTAATTTCTAAACTATAAAAAATTTCAAAATCAAGATTTAAATTTCAAACCTTCCAAAATTTCATGAGTCAAAATTCTAATGGTCATTTCTGTATATACAGTTGCACAAAATAGATAACAAGATATCTTTTTGAACAGCCGAAGTCAGTACACAAGGAAATTGGTCATAATGCAAACTAGCTTTGGGGAATACATGCGTGTGTATACTTGTGCACTTGCACACACTTATACAGACCTAAGAAAAAGGGAAATAATTGAATACAATAAAAATTCAGTATTATATAATACATTCACTTTTTCATGCTACTGGTATCTTGACACAAATATTTCCTATTGTCTCTTTATGGAATAAAATTTACTCTGTGTCCTTGAGGAAATAAAGAAATAAAAGAAAAAGAAATAATAAAGAAAATGTTTTTAATTGCATCTTTTTTCATTACAAATTACCCTCAGCACCAAGATATCTTCTGGCATGTAGAGATACTTAGTAAGCTTTGGTTAAATCAATAAATTATACCTCATGTGATTGATAGTCTCATACAGCAGATTCACACCAAACATAAACATTAAAATTTTTAAGTAATGTTTAAATATTTTAAAAAATAAATGTAAAAAAAAAAGTTTAAAAATAACCTTACCGAATTAGCTAAATAACAGTGTTTTTGCACACTTATTTCTTACCTCTTCTTTTGTCTTTTTTGATATCACTCGGAGCCAGTCTCCAATCATGCTCAGGACAGCAGCAAAGTAAGCAAGCCCTACAAGGATCCAAAACCATACGACAGGCTTATAGAAGTCTAGGTATTCAATATCTGATCCACCTGTGAGAAAAAAACAAAGTAGGACAAAATAACTTCATATTCATAAAGGTAAATAATATAGATTCCTGCTAAAATTATCAACTAAATTTTGGCTTTCTAAACACAGAAATCGTCTTGTCAGTTGATCCATGTTATTTTGTTCATATGGAATTCCTTGTTCTCACTCAATTAATCCTTATCTATTTTTCAATTTTTTAAATTGAAGTACAGTTGATTTACAATATTTTATTAGTTTCAGGTATTAGGAAGTTCTTAATAAGACCTTTCATTACTTCTCCAGACAGTAACAATTTTTCCTTGTCCCATGTTTCATTTTTGTTTATTATAATTGATCTCAACTAGTGTAGCACTTAATTATTCCGTGTGTATTAGTTTCTCTTTCCACCTCTATTGCAACAAATGGGAAACAGAGATGACACTTTTTTTGGTATGCATTTAACTTTGTATCTTTATCTTATTGCCTATCAATTCACGCTAACCAATCAATACATGCAAACCAATCAATTCGAAGTCAACTCGGACAGAAAGTAGTTTTTATTTTAAAACATCAATACAATGGATTGATAACAAATGCCAGAGACAATATGCCTTGGTGGGTCTACTTTGAATAAATAGTAACTTGCAGGTGATATTGCCATTCATTATTCGCTGACTTTTCAGAGGAATTCCCATGTCTGTCACAAATTTAAATCCCTAGCTCTCAAGAAAAAACTGGCAAAGGAGTTCTTTTGCTTTAATCTATGTTACTTCTCCATCCATTTGGTATAGTAACTGCACCTATGAGAATCTGAATACATTTCAATACACCCCAACTTTAGCACATATTAACAGGGCACTTAAATTAAGTTTCAAACACTGAAACAGTTGTGAGTTTTTTCCACAATAGAAGAAAGCATGTCTCTCTCTTGAGAAATTCATAATTTAGCCTGAGAAAGCCTCACATAGACAATTAACCACAATGGGGTATACCAAGTGATAGGGAAAAAGAATAAAAAGTACTATGAGAGGACACAGAAGAAATGATTTTTACTTCTGGAAGGGTGAAAATGAGAAGACAGAAGGTGAATCTTAAATAATGAGGATCAAAACAGAAAAGTTCAGTGTGAAAATATTTGATATATTCAAAGGACTGTTAGTATCGACTAAAGCTACATTTGGAAGGGGGTCAAGGGAGCAGACAGGTAGAAGAGGGGAATCTAGAGAAAATAAGTTGTATCAGGTTGTAAAGACTTGCTCCTAAAGTAATGGGGAGTAGGTAAAAGTTTATAGGCAGATTTGTGTTTGACTATATGCACAGAAAGATCTGGTGGCCGAGAGAGGAGGACTGACAGAGAAGCCCCATGAGAAACTTTGTTCTGAACTAGCTAAGCAATGATTGTGCCTGAGTTAGACTGGGATGGAAAGAAGAGACATTTGAGGCAGAATTGTCAGGGATTGACAACTAGATAGTTGGTGTGATAAGTGAAAGGAAGGGGTATGGGATGACCAGAGACCACAGACCCTCATTGGGAGATGGTACCAGCAACTGAACAGGAAACACAGGGGAAGGAACAGTGACAATAAAAGGAAAAGTCATTCAAACTGGGACATAATAAATTTGAAGTGCTTGAGGTACCAACAGGCAAGATAGCCAGCAGGATCCTTAAATACTAATCTAACACTTAATAGGGCAGAGCAGGAGATAAAGATTTTAGGATCAACAGCACAGAGATTAGGGCCGCTTAAACAGGGGTGGAGGACATACTCAATTCACAAAATTTAACCTGTACCTTCAGAAGAACAGCTAATAAACAGCAAATACACGTTAAAAATCAAATATAAAATTTTGAATGTAACATTACTCTCTAATTATAAATTAGACTGTGAGTTGCCCACAATGACATTTTCAAATTACTAAAGGGTCAGAGTAAAAAGAGAACTTTTTCTATCAGGCAAATAATATGAACAGATACAAGTTCAGCTTTCTTTTGGGACAAAGAATAATTTTCAAGATTCAGTTTATAAAGTCAATAACATTACCCTCAAAATATTGTAAAAATTTTTACCTTGTGCAGCATTTATTAAAATGTAATTCCTGGGAAGGATTACAAAGGCTAAGTGCATATTGTGATGGTTAAGACTTGGCCCATGGGGGATGCAGCTCTACAAATTCACAAAATGACTTAAGAAATGTGTGTGGAAATTTGTTATATGATAGGCTCACTAGCAAATTCCATTTTTAAAATGTTTCCATTTCAATGAAACCAGAATGACATTTTTTTCCCAAGTACTTTCTCTTTCAAAACCAGAAAATCCTCATCCAAATAGTTGTGACTCACTTAACACATAAGTTCACCAAAATGTTGATTTTAGAAGTTAGTGCATGCTTAAGATGACTTTTTATAAGTCTTCTTTCTTATAAACAGGATGTCACAGTTTGAAAAGAGTAAATTAACTTAATCACAAAAAGGTCTATATTTGGGTAAAATGTTCATCCCACAAGTTTTAGTGGATTCTAAGCCTGGGGAAGGGTGGGATGGGGGATGTTTTCCCATTCTTAATTTCCACTCTTAAGATGAAATACTGGCAGTCAAGTGATCCAGGAAAAGCTAATGTATATAAATAGAAGTATTATCCAACAACTCACAAATTCTTTTCACTTTCTGATATCTAAGATTTATGAATTAATTTTCACATTATTCATTTGATTCAAGAGTCTTAACCAAATTAAAATATCTGTAATGTTAAGATAACTTACTAAAAAGTTATTCGTTTTATTTTTAAATTAGGAAATTTTTTTAAATGTATTGGTTATAAGCATTACTCTTAGTCTAGCACATTCAAGAAACCTGTGCATGGGTCTCTTACTTGTTAAAAACCTAGGGCAATTTCTCTGTCCTGGATTCCCTCCCTATGTGCCCCCTAACCCCATACCAGGCTTTATACTCATGGCAGCTGATTTACAAAATATTCAAACTCTGATGGAGAGAGAAGAGTGAAAGCTAAGACTTACTGATGGCCTACCTAAATGAAATCATGCCGTCCTAAAGCCTCAGGGGGTAGGTGTTGAGGGGAGTTGTATTCTCACTCCTCATATTTCCATTGATTTAGGACAAGACTATTAGCAAGACCATTTAGTCATAGAGTTAAACCATATCTCCAGCTGCCTTTATCAGATGCCTTTTAAGCTGACATTTCAATTGCCATCATTCTTACAGCCCGTTCAGAACTCAGGGGTGAAAGACTGGTACTGGCTCCCTGAAACCCCAATAGTAAATACCCTCATTTTACAATAGAGAAACCATACTCTCAGTAGGTAAAATAACAGTTGTCAGGTTACACAGCAAAGAGGACATCAGAGCTAGAATTCAAAGCCAGGCCTGCCTAGCTTCATTCAGATCACAGGCTCTTTTCATTGAACAAGGCTGTCTATGTCACCTGTGATCTCTGCTGATGTCTGTCCCATCATTTATCCACTATCCATTTTTTGTCCATACTGTATGGTAGACACTTAACCTAGGGCTGGAAACACTAAGTCAAACAAAGTGTTCCTCTTCCCCTCAAGGTTCCTACCTGGAAATCAGGTGGGTCTGAAGGTCAGCACTGTTTCACCAGGAGCCTCCTTACCCTGCTTATGTCCTTATTCCAACAGTTTCCAGAAGTTGGCCCTATTCTGCTCTATAGAACTTGAATATACAATGCCCTCTCCTCCTTAAATTTAATTTTCTTTCTCTTGATGCTGCTGAATCATAGAATATTTATAAAGGAAAAAAAGATATAACCTGGATTTAAAGAATCATCTAGGCATTTTGGACTAAACTTACCAACTCCATGCCCCTCTTCTGGTTTTCTAAAATGTGTATTATAGAATACACATATACACAAATGTGTATACACATACAACTTTGTTCTAAAGAAAATAAAGGTCATTTTTTACATGGGTCTGTAAGTATTTTAGTTTAGATATCAAATATGGATTTCAACTTTTTTTGGTTTGACTTTTTTATTAATGAAAGCTATTCTGTCTTAATGTGATGGGGAAAAACATATTTTGCTTTAGTATATTTTTCTTTTTTTATAGTAAAGCAATTTAACTGAATGAACTGTTGTGTTTTTTTTTTAACATCTTTATTGGAGTATAATTGCTTTACAATGGTGTGTTAGTTTCTGCTTTATAACAAAGTGAATCATCTATACATATACATATACACCCATATCTCTTCCCTCTTGTATCTCCCTCCCTCCCACCCTCCCTATCCCACCCCTCTAGGTGGTCACAAAGCACCAAGCTGATCTCCCTGTGCTATGCGGCTGCTTCCCACTAGCTATCTATTTTACGTTTGGTAGTGTATATATGTACATGCCACTCTCTCACTTTGTCCCAGCTTACCCTTCCCCCTCCCCGGGTCCTCAAGTCCATTCTCTAGCAGGTCTGTGTCTTTATTCCTGTCCTGCCCTAGGTTCTTCAGAACCTTTTTTTTTTTTTAGATTCCATATATGTGTGTTAGCATATGGTATTTGTTTTTCTCTTTCTGACTTACTTCACTCTGTATGACAGACTCTAGGTCCATCCACCTCACTACAAATAACTCAATTTCATTTCTTTTTATGGCCGGGTAATAGTCCATTGTATATATGTGCCACATCTTCTTTACCCATTCATCTGTCAATGGACACTTAGGTTTCTTCCATGTCCTGGCTACTGTAAATAGTGCTGCAGGAACTAACACAACACTGTAAAGCAATTATACTCCAATAAAGATGTTTAAAAAAAAAAAAAAAAGTAGTTGTCCACTTCCTGCTAGGAAGATTAGCAAAGATTAGGTAAAATCTTAGGAAAAAATCTTTTCCTACGATTAGGAAAACTGCCATTAGAAGAATGATGATGGCAGTCTCAGTGATCATAAAGAAAGAAAGATCAACACATTGTTTTGCTCATCCTTTACAAGGATGGAAATCTACAGGATATAGGAGGTACATTATTGTTACCCTTAGAAATTACCATTAAGTCTCAATATAGAGTAATTCAGAGTCTTTTTCATTAAACTTAGTACAATTTACTGCCTGTCTCACCGACTTAACTGTCAATCACTAAATGTTTTCCTTGTCATTTCTTCTCCAAGTGCTTCTACAGTTCTTCTATGTATCCATTCTGAATCCTAGAAGTTAAATAACTTCTTGGTTTTCCCACAGTCCCTAGGACTTCTGAACAGTTTGGGTCAAATCCAATTTAATTAATTACACGATAACTCTCAGTTCTCTGATGAGTTCTCTGAGAGTCACCAGCTGAATCAGGGGGTGACCAGATGCCTTGCAGAATTTTCCCAGATTAACACAGAACCACCAAGAAGAGAAGACAATTTCTTATTTAATTGTTACTCTTGGATTTCAAACATTCTGTCCCATAGGAACAGGAACTAGAGCAATCATTATCGCTAAGTGCTAAGCACAGTATGTATTATAAAATATGTACTCACTAAACAACAGAATGAATGAACATATGAATGATGAATATAAGACATCTCCCTAACAGTCACATAAACCCTCTCTTTTCAATCAAAGCAATTTTTCTGAGCCACTGTGGTGGTGGTGGTACTGACTGTTCTTCAGTTGACCTCACTTCTTTCTCATCAGGTAGTTTCCTTGTTATTTGTTAAATTCCTGGCGAATTTTTGCACAGTGATCAGCTCAATAATAGCAATTTTAATACCTGGCCTTTGACATAGCTGCAAAATTTAGGCCACATCAGGAACTGTTTTCTCCAGGTGTTCTATAAGGACAAATTGTTTGGAACAAAAAAAAACTTGCCATGGCATTTCAATGGAGATTTATATGTTTCATGATAAAATCTATTAAGCAAGCTCTGAGCACTCCATGACTAAATGAGTCATGGCTTTGGTTATAAGAGAAAGCAATAGTTTGGTTACTAAAAACTGCATTTCCACTAATGACTATGAAAACGTAACTCCAAGAAAACATAATTCCTTTTTTAAAATTAATTAATTCACTTATTTTTGGCTGAGTTGGGTCTTTGCTGCTGCGTGCGGGCTTCCCCTAGTTGTGGCAAGTGGGGGCTACTCTTCGTTGCGGTGCACGGGCTTCTTATTGCGGTGGCTTCTCTTGTTGCAGAGCATGGGCTCTAGGTGTGCCAGCTTCAGTAGTTGTGGCTCACGGCCTCTAGAGCACAGGCTCAGTAGTTGTGGCACACGGGCTTAGTTGCTCCACGGCATGGGGGATCTTCCCGGACCAAGGCTCGAACCCATGTCCCCTGCACTGGCAGGCGGATTCTTAACCACTGCACCACCAGGTAAACCCAAAAACTTAATTCTTAATAGAGGTATACAAAAATGTTTTTTCTAAAGTAAAAAAATGTGAAGACAAATGATTCTATAACTGTGAAAACTGTAAAAGTTTAGTAAACATACCAGAAGGGGAATTTTACCTGTTCAAAGTCCCAAATTATATTTTCTATATAGAGGAGCATAAGGCATTAAGCATAAAGCCTGACTAACCCAGTGAGTATTCAAAATTACACGTGAGATGAAGAAAATTTCGTTATTGAACTAAATATACTAAATTTCACTGATCAAAATTCCAAGAAGATATTTTTGGATGGCAAAGTAAATTTATGCTCAGAAAGAAAATGTGTTTTCATAATATCAATCATAAGGGTTGCTTACAATACCTCCAAACTTTTGGCTAAAATTTTTGGTTTTTATTAAAAATGTAGGTAATGTGAGAACACTGCTTTGTGAAACTATATATTTGTATCTGGCTTTCACTCAATCATGTTATCTCTTATGAAATAACCTGGTTTACAAAAAGGAGTGTTTCTAAAGACTTCTTTGGGCAGCTTCTAATCAATGACTCACTGTAATCCTAACAGTATATATATATATGTGTGTGTGTATATATATATTCCTTTATCCTTTTAATGTGCTGTTGGATTCTGTTTGCTAGTATTTTGTTGAGGATTTTTGCATCTATATTCATTAGTGATATTGGTCTGTAATTTTATTTTTTTATAGTATCTTTGTCTGGTTTTGGTATCAGGGTGATGGTGGGTATCAGGGTGATAGAAGGAGTTTGGGAGTGTTCCTTCCTCTGCAATTTTTTGGAAGAGCTTGAGAAGGATAGGTGTTAGCTCTTCTCTAAATGTTTGATAGAATTCACCTGTGAAGCCATCTGGTCCTAGACTTTTGTTTGTTGGAAGATTTTTATCACAGTTTCAATTTCATTACTTGTAATTGGTCTGTTCATATTTTCTATTTCTTCCTGGTTCAGTCTTGGAAGGTTATACCTTTCTAAGAATCTGTCCATTTCTTCCACGTTGTCCATTTTATTGGCACAGAGTTTCTTGTAGTAGTCTGTTAGCATGCTTTGTACTTTTGCGGTGTCTGTTGTAAATTTTCCTTTTTCATTTCTAATTTTTTTGATTTGAGTCCTCTCCTTCTTTCTCTTGATGAGTCTGACTAATGGTTATCAATTTTGTTTATCTTCTCAAAGAACCAGGTTTTAGTTTTATTGATCTTTGCTATTGTTTCTTTGTTTCTATTTCATTTATTTCTGCTCTGATCTTTATGATTTCTTTCCTTCTGCTAACTTTGGGTTTTGTTTGTTCTTCTTTCTCTAGTTCCTTTAGGTGTAAGGTTAGATTGTTTATTTGAGATGTTTCTTGTTTCTTGAGGTAGGCTTGTATAGCTATAAACTTCCCTCTTAGAACTGCTTTTGCTGCATCACATAGGTTTTGGATCATCGTGTTTTCATTGTCATTTGTCTCTAGGTATTTTTTGATTTCCTCTTTGATTTCTTCAGTGATCTCTTGGCTATTTAATAATGTATTGTTTAGCCTCCATGTGTTTGTGTTTTTTATGTTTTTCTCCCTGTAATTCATTTCTAATCTCATAGCATTATGGTCAAAAAAGATTCTTGATATGATTTCAATTTTCTTAAATTTACTGAGGCTTGATTTGTGACCCAAGATGTGATCTATCCTGGAGAACGTTCCATGAGCACTTGAGAAGAAAGTGTAATCTGCTGTTTTTGGATGGAATGTCCTATAAATATCAATTAAATCTATCTCGTCTATTGTGTCATTTAAAGTTTCTGTATCCTTATTAATTTTCTGTTTGGATGATCTGTCCACTGGTGTAAGTGAGGTGTTAAAGTCCCCCACTATTATTGTGTTACTGTCAATTTCCTCTTTTATAGCTGTTAGCAGTTGCCTTATGTATTGAGGTGCTCCTATGTTGGGTGCATATATAATTGTTATATCTTCTTCTTGGATTGATACCTTGATCATTATGTAGTGTCCTTCCTTGTCTCTTGTAACATTTTTTATTTTAAAGTCTATTTTATCTGATATGAGTATTGATACTCCAGCTTTTTTTTTTTTGCAGTATGCAGGCCTCTCACCGCTGTGGCCTCTGCCATCGCTGAGCACAGGCTCCAGACACGGAGGCCCAGCGGCCACGGCTCATGGGCCCAGCCACTCTGCAGCACACGGGACCCGCCGGACCAGGACATGAACCTGTGTTCCCCGCATTGGCAGGTGGACCCTCAACCACTGCGCCACCAGGCAAGCCCCTCCAGCTTTCTTTTGATTTCCATTTACATGGAATATCTTTTTCCATCCCCTCACTTCCAGTCTGTATGTGTCCCTAGGTCTGAAGTGGGTCTCTTCTAGACAGCATATATATGGGTCTTATTTTTGTATCCATTCAGCAAGCCTATGTCTTTTGGTTGGAACATTTAATCCATTCATGTTTAAGGTAATTATCGATATGTATGTTCCTATGACCATTTTCTTAACTGTTTTGGGTTTGTTTTTGTAGGCCCTTTTCTTCTCTTGTGTTTCCCACTTGGAGAAGTTCCTTCAGCATTTGTTGTAGAGCTGGTTTGGTGGTGCTGAATTGTCTTGGCTTTTGCTTGTCTGTAAAGCTTTTGATTTCTCCATCGAATCTGAATGAGATCCTTGCTGCGTAGAGTAATATTGGTTATAGGTTCTTCCCTTTCATCACTTTAAGTATATCATGCCACTCCCTTCTGGCTTGTAGAGTTTCTGCTGAGAAATCAGTTGTTAACCTTATGGGAGTTCCCTTGTATGTTATTTGTCATTTTTCCCTTACTGCTTTCAATCATTTTTCTTTGTCTTTAATTTTTGCCAATTTGATTACTATGTGTCTCATCGTGTATCTCCTTGGGTTTATCCTGTATGGGACTCTCTGTGCTTCCTGGACTTGGGTGGCTATTTCCTTTCCCATGTTAGGGAAGTTTTCAACTATAGTCTCTTCAAATATTTTCTCGGGTCCTTTCTGTGTCTCTTCTCCCCCTGGGACCCCTATAATGTGAATGTTGTTGCGTTAAATGTTGTCCCAGAGGTCCCTTAGGCTGTCTTCATTTATTTTCATTCTTTTTTCTTTATTCTGTTCCGCAGCAGTGAATTCCACCATTCTGTCTTCCAGGTCACTTATACGTTCTTCTGCCTCAGTTATTCCGCTATTGATTCCTTCTAGTGTATTTTTCATTTCAGTTATTGTATTGTTCATCTCTGTCTGTTTGTTCTTTAATTCTTCTAGGTCTTTGTTAAACATTTCTTGCATCTTCTCGATCTTTGCCTCCATTCTTTTTCTGAGGTCCTGGATCATCTTCACTATCATTATTCTGAATTCTTTTTCTGGAAGGTTGCCTATCTCCATTTAGTTGTTTTACTGGGGTTTTTTCTTGTTCTTTTATCTGGTACATAGCCCTCTGCCTTTTCCTCTTGCCTGTCTTTCTGTGAATGTGGTTTATGTTCCACAGCCTGCAGTATTGTAGTTCTTGCTTCTGATGTCTGTCTGCCCTCTCCTAACAGTATATATTAAAGAGGACACTAACTTTGAAAAATAATGTTAAATTGTATTAAATTAGGTAATTATTTGACTTCACTTCTGAAGAATCATCAACTAATTTTTTTTACCGACGTATAAGTGACATATGTAACATTAGTTTCAGGTGTACAATATAGTGATTCAACATTTATATATATTATGAGATGATCACCACAGTAAGTCTAGTTACCATCTGTCACTATTTAAAGTTATAAAATATTAATGACTTTTTTTTTTTTTTTTTTTTTTTTTTTTTTTTGCGGTATGCAGGCCTCTCACTGTTGTGGCCTCTCCCACTGCGGAGCACAGGCTCTGGATGCACAGGCTCAGTGGCCATGGCTCACGGGCCTAGCTGCTCCGTGGCATGTGGGATCTTCCCGGCCCGGGGCACGAACCCGTGTCCCCTGCATCGGCAGGCGGACTCTCAACCACTGCACCACCAGGGAAGCTCCCCTAGTAATTTTTTTAAAGCATGGATTTAGAAGACTAGTTTTAAAAGCAAGCCTAAATAAGTAGAACTCAATCTTTCACACACTTCCATATAATTAATATAGCTTCTTAGATTTTAATGACGAAGGGCTGATCTAGCTCTCAGCCTATAATAGCAAGCATGATTTAACAATTTATCAAGTCAGACTTATCAAATAAAAAATGACAAAAGTTAAGAAACAAAACATAGGAAGCCAGCAGTAAATTGTCAAATATAACTTTTACCATTAACTTTAACTTACCTCTACAAATTTGACTATAAATTATTATAGGCATTGCTAAAATCAAGTAAATGAACTTTGCTAAATAGTTTACTTTCTCTTCTCACCTATTTGTGAACCACAGTTAGCAATAGGGGGTCTGTTTATTCATATGTAAAATAAAAGTGCTCCAGTGGACCTGTGGCTCCCAGGCCTTTTTTAGCTCTAGAACACTGAGCACTGGTAAAAGAACAAAAAGGGCCATCAGGAAGGAGTACATAAGAATTACTAAGGTAACCAACCAGCCAGTAAACCATATCCATTGCATAAATATAAATATAAAATTAAAATTTGCTGGGAGAGCTCTTCCTGCCAAAAAACTACTAAATGTTGAATTCTTATGTTCAGTCACATATGCAGAGAAACCTGAACGCTTGTACCTATTTGTCTTTACAAATTTGTCTCTAAATGCTTTTGATCCAATATTGCCAACAGTGAAAAGGATTTGCTCATGCAAATGTAAATTTATAGTTATTTATGAGTTAGAAATCTATTATGCTCTAATACATGATATCATGAACATTATGACATATAAAAATAAAAAGTAAGAAATGAGGTTTAAAAATACAAAGCAACAAGGGTTGTCCTGTTTTCTTCGTATGGCAGAAGGTCTACCTGCATGGATTGTCTTGCCCATCCCCTGGGGATGAGCACACTGCTTCAGAGTTCTGGTCTAAACTACCACATCATCACTTGCTGCTTTTGAGATGCTCCTCATAATTACACCAAGGTTACAACCTGTGTCCTAAACATTTATATATCACTTTCCAAAATTTACTCCTTTTCCTTTAATAACACCACAGTTTGAAGAATATGTTTTTTAATTTGTCTTCAAAGAAGTTCAGCAGTGTAACTGAACTCTAATCCCATTCAGAGTAGGGTTTGCAGGCTTGAGAATGTCATCAGACAATGAGTGTCTATTATGGGAAGTACATCTCTCTTTTCTTTGGAGATTTATAGCCTAATAGAAAGATGAGAAAGTTCAAGCTAGAGCAGTGCCTCTTGCTTTTTCCTGGCAAAAATATCAAAATTAAGTGAGAATACTATCTGTCAGGACATCTAATAATAAGAGAGAAAGTTCTAAAAAATAAACAACTGATATTTCCCAGATAGGGTTACAAGTCGTCTTAACTTAGTGGCTAATTTTTACTTTATTGTCACCCAGAGGGAAAGACTATTTTTATGTACTCTACTTAACTGTAAGAGGCAGTTATTTTCTAAGATCCTTAAAAAAAAAAACAACCTCATAATTTTTGTTTTTCCAAAGACTCTTGCAAAGGGCATGCATTTCCTAGCCAGCCTTTGCCACATCTGCCCCCTTGGCCACATTTTCATTCCAAAAATGCTCCCTGGCCACAGAGATCTAGCATGTAAAGACTATCGTACCAAGAATAGGGTTCTACAGTTTCACAAAGACCAAAACAGCTACAAAATGCATAAATTAATGAGAGAAAGATGAGTCAACAAAAGTGGTATCCATCTACTTCTCTAATTTTCTCAGCATTTGTCGCTTTGAACACATCAAATTCCTTTGCAAGTTATTAGCAAAGTGTATTTCTACCATTTTTCATTATTCCTCTGTAAACCACAAATACAATTAAAATAATGGGTTTAAAGAGGGGTATAATAAAAATAAATTCCTAGTAATAATAAAGATGTTCATTAGACTACACTTAATGCCATGCAAATATTTTGTTTCCCTGTTCCCCTACAGTACTGTGACCATGACTCTGTATTCAGGGTGCCTACTGATATACAAGATGTTTTCATTGAACTTAACTGCTCAGGCAGCTGAGAGTGGCTACTAATAGACTCACATAATCTAACCAGTGTCAGACTGTGGATCTCCTAAAAGAAATTAAAAAAGAAATTTTTTTTCTTCTTCTACAAAACCATAAGTAAAACTATTTGTTCATCTTTTTCTAAGCCAGTTTATACTGTGGTCAAAAATAAACACTATTTTAAGATTCCACCCACTTTTTTTTAATTTATAATTTTTGGTTTTTTAGAGAGTCTCAGATTATGAGGGTCACACACTAGACTGACACATATTTAAAATAACATGCACTGTATTATATCATTGAAATTTGCTAAGATAGAAGAACTTAAATGTTCTCACTAAACAAACAAATAAATGAATAAAGTGAGGTAAGGGATGTATTAATTAGCTAGATCCTTTCACAATGTATATGTATATGAAAACACCACAGTGTGCAATTTAAATATCTTACAATTTTGTTTGTCAACTGTACCTCAATAAAGCTGAAAAATAAATACATTAATAAATAAACATACCTATGCATTACCATAAAACATTAAAAATTAAACTGAATACAATAACATGTGTAATACAAGGCTGTTGGCCTGAAAATGGAAGACTCATCACCTAATACCTATATATTCCACAGTAATTATAAGACCTTGTTAATCATATTTATAAAGTGGTACAACAGCCTAAGATTAACATGCCACAGTATAAATTTTGTTATCATCACTGTGTCTCACTTTCTGCTACATTAAAGCACTTTCAACTTCTACTTAAGCGAATTATATCTATGCCGTCAATGAAAGGTAGAAAAATGGGTATTTTAGGACAGAAGCTCATGGTCCTACATGGAGCTGAAAATCTCTGAGATTCTTCTCTCTGCATTTTGCTAATTAGAAAACTAAAAAAATCTCCATCAGCATGATGTACCCTCCTTTCTCAGGGCCTCCATCCAGCACAGAGATGTGTATGTAGTGTTTCTGACCAAAAGCAAAGCTTTGCTTGTAAAAATATCCCCATCTTCAAGGGTATTATACATTCCCCAGAAAGAAGGGCTTTGCCAGGTTAAACTGTAATTAACAAATAATAAAAACAGATGCCTTCTCTGAGATTTTTATAAAATTATACAACATATTTTCTTTTCTGATAATATTTAAGTAAGAAGTTTGAGTCAAGAAAGAACAGTAAACAACCAGAAAGTATTAAACCCTCAAAACTGAATTAGCCTAGTGAGTTTATTCTGGGAAGTTTAATAGCACATTTCTACTATAATGTTTAATAGCATGTTTTTCTAACACTTCAAACTCTTTTTTTTTTTTTTAAAAGAATGGTTTAGATTTTCAGGAGCTGGTCAAACTGATTCATGTTAGAGCATTATTATATCACCTTTACCACTATTACCACAATTTGTTTAAAATTGGAGTTAGAACAGTAATAATAATTGGATAACATAACCAGAAAAGAGAGAGGTGAAATGACAGGAATGTAAGACCTAAGAGACAACAATAAAGCAAATAGCAACTGAATAACATATATAGAGGAGGAAAAATTTTTTTTAAATCATCTATTTAAAAATGTGGACAAAATATTAAAAAGGTCAGAACACTGACATTAGAATTGAAAATTAAAGGAGAGAAATATCTTAGAGAAGACGGTTTTAAGTAGCTAAGAACATCTTCTAAAGTTTGCACGTGTTTCTAGAACTAAAGCATAAGACAGTGATGTCACCAAGATGGTGACATAGCTTGTGCCTGACTTTGCTCCCCGTCATGAGAAGAACAACTAACAACTATTCGAGGACAAGACACCACTGAGAGAATCCTAGGACATGGAAGTGAGGCTGAAGCACCCTCAGCACCCCAGAGATCAAGCCAGACTGCATTAGAAGAATGGATGTTACCTGAACCTATTATGGTAATCATTTCATTTCATGATCAAACCATCCTGCTGTACACCTTAAACCTATGCAGTGATGTATGTCAATTATTTCTCAATAAGACTGGGGAAAAAAACCCTAAGACATGAAAAGGCCTAGTAAAAAGAGCAAAGATGGTTTAAACTTGAATTCTTGTACCACTAAAAAATAAATAAATAAGATGCAGATAAATGTTTTCTGAAATTAGGGTGGGACTATAAATTCTGAACAACCAGCAATTTAAATTTCTTTCATAGAATGAAAAATAAATATTCAACTGTACTTTTTTGCTTACCTTCACTGTCACGGAATGACTCCCCCCCCCTTTTTTTTTTTTGGCTCTGTCACTGTTATGGATGAAATTGCATCTTCCAAAAATATGGGTCGAAGTACCTGGTACCTTGGAACATGACCTTATTTGGAAATAAGGCCCTTGCAGATGTAATTAGTTAAGATGAATTCATACTGGAGTAGAGTGGGCTTTTAATTCAATATGACTGGTGTCTTTATAAGAAGAGGGAAATTTGGGCACAGTGACAGGAACACAGGGAGAATGCCATGTGATGACAGAAGCAGAGATGGGAATGACGCAGATGCAAGCCAAGGACCAGCAAGGACTGATGGTCTCCTCCTCCAGAAGCTGGGAAGAAGCAATGAAGGATTCTACCTGTCTCAGAAGGATCCTGCCCCTGCTGGCATCTTGATTTTGAACTTCTATGAGAGAATGACTTTCTTTTGTTTAAAGCCACCCAGTTTGTGGTACTTTGTTATGACAGCCCTGGGAAACAAAGACAGTCACTGTGTTGTCCTGCAAACCCAAGAGAAAAGTCTAACTAAAGGAGAAGGGTCAGGAGAGCAGTATCAGTACCAGCAAAAACTTACCTGCAACGTAGTCGCCAAAGCCAATGGTTGTTAAAGTTATAACCACAAAATAAATGGCGTCCAGGGCACTCCAGCCTTCTATGTGCTTGAATATGATCGCAGGCAGAGCAACAAAGAGTACACAGCCAAACAGTATAAATATGATTGTTGAGATGATTCGAATCTTGGTTTGACTAACATTCCACTTCTAAGGATGAGAGAGAGAGAGAGGGAGAAATCGACTGAGATAGATTATCAATGTACCTGTGAAGTTGACCTATATATCAATACACTGTTATCAGCAAATTAGTAAATGAGGATGGTATTTTATTCCCTCCTATAATTAATTTTAATTGTATTTGCTTACAAATATTGGGTATAACATGAATAACTGAAAACAACCAATGCTAATAATGATGCTGCTCTACCCTTACCTAGCTTTACAACAGGTAAATTACTTTCTAAAGTAAATTACATTTGCTCTGAGAATAAAATTTCAGACTTACATTGTTCTTTGTTTACCTGAACTACTTTTGAAATATTTCTATTCTATAGGCATACAACTCATTGCATGCCAAAGATAATCTAGAAATATATGAAATGGAGAAAACTGAACCATGAATTAAATATCTACTGTTGATAATTGATAAAATTATTAATTTCATGAAGACTTTTCCCTCTCACTCCTACCACATTTTCCTATCATTCTTCAATTGGTTAAAGTGAAATACTAACAGACTTACAAAGTCCACAGTTGATTCCCATGTGAACCAGATGAACTACCTCTCTGTTCTATGGCCTTAAGCTGTACAACTAAATATACCAGACATGATATGTAGGCAAGGATAAGTCTTCAGCACCCCTAAGCTACAGCTGCCCTCAGAGGACCCATGTTTTTTCACTCCTTCCCTTCTCAGAAATCTCTACAGCATAACATAGTAAGTGAAGTATGTACATACAGCCATTTATCTCCATATCTCTTTTTGTTGTTATCACTATATATTTTCGTCTCCCTGGATCTGTCTTATCTACCAAGACAATTATACGTCACATCCCCACCATATAAAAATCACTGAATTTTAGAGCTTGAACATTTTCTAGAGATAAAGATCTATAAAACCAGCAAATGGAAAGTGGAAATAAAAGTTTCTCTAGTCTATCACCCTTATCATATACATGAGAGTTAAATGAATTCATGTTTGTAAAGTTCTCAGAACAGAGCTTAGTACTAAATGTTGAATCTTGACTACTGGGATGTATTCACTACCACAGCATGGGAATTATTTTATGCACTGATGTGGATACAGCATGAAAAACATTCTCCAGCATCCTGTAGTCACTCAAATATCTGTTGAATGAATGAATGAAGAACAATTCAGCATTATCAAGTTCATGCCACTAACCTTCCCTCTAAGTTAATGTAATACAAGATACTTTTAATATCAATATAAGAAAAGTATAACACCAAAAAAGGATAAAACAACTAGTTGGGAAGAACCATGCCTTCTTTACTCTAACGTAAAAATATTTGAGAATGAACTTTGAACTTAATATGAAACATATCTAATGCTAAAACTGGAATTATAATTTAAATTGAAAAACTAATACTCAGTGGTCTTATTTCATCAAGAGAGTTACTTTGTCGAATTTTTTATGAAAAGATAAATTATTGAATAATAAATAAAATGTATTGTAATAGCAGTGACAGTACTAACAAACCATTTATAATCTCACTCTCTAACACAATTATTTTCTTTATTCATAATTTTTTTTCAAGAATAGACGCTTGTCATCATGATATTATTTTTCACTTAAAATCTAATTAGAGCATTTTCATTTTATTTTATTTTTTCTATTGGATATACCCATGAACATCTTCATGTGTATTGCTTTTGGTTCTACTAAATTACATCCCTTAGTTAAATCTCTATCAATAACATTACTAACTTAAGTTATATGATCCCCTTTATCGTGTTTGCTATGTATTATTTGATCCTTCACAAAAGGGCTATTTGAAGTTTACTAGCTATGTTAGGCTTTCACTTATAATATCTCTAACTCTCAGAGTAATGCCTCATCATCAGTATCATTATTCACATTATATAAGTGGCAAAATGGAGATTTAAGGGTAAAATAACTAGCTTAAGTGAATATAGCTAGGAGATAATACATCTGAAATTTGAACCCAGGACTGTCAGATTTCTACTTCTTTTCCATATATTTTGCTTTTTCTCATTCATTAATGTATTCATTTGAAGAAGTATAAAAATAACTATACAGTGAGTTACTTACAAATAGAGGTACATATAAATTGTTATAGAAAACCCAGTAACTGAACGTCTAACTGTATCTGAGGTGAATAGAAAAGTTATAATATTGTTAAAATTTAAATGATTAACATATATAGTTAAAAGGCTACTGTACTCACAATAAATGTATCTTCCACTTTTGCAATTCCTTTTCCAAATATGGTTCCTAGTTGATCTCCAACTCCAGCCAACAGAAAACCAAAGAGGGGAATTCCCAGTAAGGCATAGATGATACAGAATATTTTTCCCCCTTCTGTGCGTGGTGAGATGTTTCCAAATCCTAAAAAACACACAGAAGAAGAAGAATTCAGATGTTTATAAATGAGTAATAGTTTAAAACATATGACCTCAAGATTGATTCAGAAATTCCCAAGTATTATATCAATCCTAGATTTCAACTAATTAAGAATTGCTTTATACCACATAAGCTTTTAATGTAAAATCCTCTTATAAACAAATATTTTAACAATGTACAAAATATAGCTAGTGTTCCAATTAAACTAGATGATGAAAACTGAGGGAATAACACATGTAATAAAGTCAATGTTTTCATTAAAGTTACCTCCACCTCTCTATACTGCTAATCCTGTTGACTGCAAAGTTTTTGTTGCCATTTACTAAGAGTGTACTGCCTTCATTTAAGAGTATTCAAATATGCTTAAATTATTTAAAGTTTAATAACAACTTTTAAATTTTGTTTCCATTCAAGTACCTACAAAAAAGCAATAAATAAAAACTTGAAATTACCAAACCTTGTTAAAGTTCTAAGGATTCTGAAGGCTTTTCAATTTTGTGCAAGGACGGTTCTACTTGTTATGATTAAATCAGCTCAACTTTATTCCCCTCCTTTTTAAGAACAAAAGCAATGTCTACAAACATGTTTGAGGTAAAGAATGCATGTTCTCTAGAAGTACATAGAGTATCTTTTTTGATATGTAATCCTCTCATTGTCTTTCACATTAAATTAATCTGGAATTTTAGTTTTAATTTCCTCTTTTACTCAAGAATGTGGATCGGGATTTTAAGATTGGCATTTTGTTGCTACTTTCTAGTTTTACGACTATAACTGTTAAAGAGTATGGCCTGTATGATTTTTACTTTTGGGAATCTATTGAGATTTTCTTTGTGGCTTTATAATGGCCAATTATATTTTTTGTTTGTTTTATTTGTTTCATTGTTGTTTGAAAATAATCTGGATGTTCTATTTGTTGGAAAAAAAAAAGGGTATATATTATCAAAGGGATTCATATCATCCCCCAAAATCCAGTCCTAATGTGGTTCCCTCACAAAACTTGCCCTGGGGGAAGAGAGGATGGGCTAATATTTGGTCATTTTAGCTCATCCATTTTTCTCCCCATAATATTTCCATCTGTCTCTTCTTCCTATTCAGTCAATTTGCTATTCATTGCTAGTCAATTCATCTATTGAGGGTTGTGGGTTTTTTTCAAATGTATTTAATTTTCAAGAACTTTGCCTGTTTTCATTAGTCGGTTCTTATGCCATGAAAATAACAATTACATTCATTTCTTTGTTTTAACAATGTTGTACCATAAATTAACTCTATTCATTGAGAGAAATCCTATACTTCCTTCCTTTAGATGACTTTCTTCAAGTGTCTGAGAATTCCTGGTCATATTTTCATACTTGTAAGCACAGTATAATAGTAGTTTGGTTAGTTTTTGTGGCTGAAATCTATTTCCCAGCCTCAGTGAGAATCGTGGTTGATCTGGTGGTGCATGTAAGATTCTCTTCAAAGGAGTGTGGTTCAAGTAGTGTTGGCTGGAAAGAAGGGGGCTGGCATCTGATTGGCCTTTCACATAGATGTGCACCTCACAGAACTTGATAGCAAGGTTTCCTAATTCCTCATGGCAGCCTCCAGTTCACAGCTGCCTTTCTGCTTCTCAGACCTGCTGACTGCTTGGGGAACATGACGTAAGCTGTCTACACATTTAACTCATTTACCTTCCATCTGCTCTTATCTACTAATGCCTTGGAACACTGAACATCAGGGCAATATGTACAAAGGTCCATCCAGGGCAAGTGTGAAAAAGGCCGAGAAGTCTCGTATCAAGGTAACTTGAAGAAGAAAAAGCCCATCACAAGGGTTAGACACAATGCTTAAACCGGACTATTTGGGACGGTGCACCATTTATGTACACTATCCAAGATGGAACTCAACAAGTTCAACCCTGTCCTCTATTCTAGCATCAATAAGCAGAATACCAATAACAAGAGAGCCTTGCTAAATCAGCAGTGCGGACTGTTTTGACCTGGGTTCTCTGATTATTACAGAGAGTCCTGCTAAGATCCAACACTATTTTATTGCCTCTCCAGATGAATAACCATGTGACCTGAAGTAGGGCAGGCATCTGAGTTATCCCATACCATCCCATTTTCTCTTCTTGCATAAGAGGACTTCAAAGTTATATCCATAAGAAGTAACCTACCTCCAGAAAGGGTCAAGGATCAAAAAGAAAAGATACAATGTTTTTTTTTAATACTGACTGTGGCATTGCTATAAATAGGCTCTGCAGTTTGTTTAAAAAATAAAAGCCTAAGTATCAGAGGGCTCAATTTGATCTGCCCCACACAAGTTAAAAGGGCACAGGAAAAAAGGGCTCCAACTTTTCATCCATCACTGACGCAGATTCGGCCCAGAAGCCACTGGAACATCTTCAGAAAAGGGGACAGAGGATTTCCTCAGAAAGTCTGTTTAGATCACAAATGAAATGGCCCCAAATCCAAAGAATTCTAGATGTAAGGAAAGCCAATCACCTTTCACTGATCAAAAAACAGAAACCAGTTCCTTGTGGCATCTCTGTACTTCCTCTTTATCATCTCCAAAGTTAGCAGAAGGGAGAATGAAGGGAGTAGGGTTGAAGGATCCTGATATGATTCTTCTCTGAGTCTCTTCCTGCTTCACCTTCTAAATGTTTCTCTTGACACCGTTACGCTGAGCTCTCCAGCTGAATCTGTGCCTCAGAGGTGGCTGCCCTCACACAGTCACCCAGTGCACACACACAAAGTCACCTAGCCATTTTCTGACATAAAGGGCATGCCAATGACACCCTAAACATCTGCCGAGGTGACAGGATCATGTGGTTGTTCAGGGGATGTTCCTCACGTTTTCTCCTCTTCCCTGCAGAAAATAAGAGTGGTCTCCTCTCCACGCATACACCACAGGGTCTAACCCAAGAACAGACCCTGGTTAAATGACTTGATATTATTAATGGACTTACAAAAAGTATCCATTGACGCTAAGCAATACAGTATGCCAAGCTTTTAAACTATTAATCTTAGTGGTTGTCTGGACTTCCTGACCCTTCCCCGTGGTTAGTCAGCAGCACCTTCCTTGCCTCAGGGTGAAACAGACTGCTTTGGCAAGAAGAAAATGGAAAAGAAACAATATTTAAATTTTGTTTTCTTTTAACTCCTAAATTAAGGTGTTCACACTCAAAATGCTTTGCCTGAGGAGAGCAGCTGTCAGTTTATAGCATCACATATGCTTGGCAAGAAAGTTATAAGAGCGGCAGTCAATCCAGCTTCCAAAGAGCTTAAGGGAACAGACAAGACTGAAGATTGATGGGGCCTGACCTTGGAGGAGGCGGGGTGAGGCAGAAACCAGAGGATAGGACCTGGGAGGAGGAGGGCGTTTCAAAGATACCCTGAAGCTGTCTTGAGCGATCGGTGGTTAAATTCTCAGGAATTCTGCAAGTCAGCTGACTTCACATTGATAGTATGAAATCAACTGTAGTAGGAATACTACACCTCAGAAATTGGCAAGCACTACAGTTTAGGGCTCCCCCCCACCCCCCAGCTACCTAATATTGACCAATACACTACAGAATAAGACAGAGTCAAATTTGAGAGACCGTACATAGTCTGTGCTAGACATCTGGATGGAAGCCTGTAGGCTAACCCCTGACATTTATATAAATAAAGCACCAGAATAGCTATCATCTCGTCTTCACATCACTTTAAGGGAAGGACTTTCCGCAGAAAGCTATTGCAGGTCCACTGTAAGTGGATTACCTAGCAGGAGGCCCATATATGTCACCCCATGTGAACAGCCCCAAGTGGACAGGTCACTTTTCTGGCAGAATTTATTAATACTACAAATAAATAATACCCCTTCAAACACTGTGCACACTTGCAATTATTTAATTATTTGCAACAATTGATTTAATACCTTATTCCTCACTTAACTAGGAGTCCCATGAGTGTAGAGACTGATTTATTGTTTACTTATATGTTGTTAAAACTATAATTCCAAAACCTTACTGGCTTATTAACTAGTGCATTAATTGACAATAAATATTTCTTGACTGGTTGACTGACATATAAACCTAAAAAATTCACAAAACTTTAGAAAGAGGGTAGAGAAAAATAAAAGCATACAGAGAAATACAATGTTTCTGTATGAGAACTCATAAAAAAACTAAATTTCTCTCCCACTAGTTACTAAATTTACTATCTTTGCCATCAAAATTCCATAGTTTTTAAAATTTTTACAACCTAATGAAATGAAACCTTGTGATCCTAAAATTCATCTGGGATAAAATTAACAATAAGTCAATAAATATTTAAAAGCATGACTAATATGAGGCAAAATTTACTTCCAAATTAAAACTACATTGTCTATAGTTTTATTAATTAAAACTATGTGGAAAATTAATGAACGAAAACAACAGAAAGCATAGAAAAGACCCAGCATATAACTGAATGTACTGTTTGCTAAACATGACATTTCATATCAATGTAGAGTTAGAAAATCAATCAGAATTGATTATTAAGTAAACAATGATGGGGTAAATAGTAAGCCACTTAGAAATAAATTATGTCCTTGCCTCATGGTATACACTAAATATTACCAGATAGATTAAATAATCAAATATGAAGAAAACGTGACCATAAAATATACATGAAAGGACAGGAGAATGATTCTCTAAATATAACTCCTAGGGCAGAACCATAAAGAAATGAAGAATAAATACAACTACACAACAATATAACGATGCTGTATGTCAAAAGAAGAACACAAATTCTATGTAGAGGCAAAGTGTTTTTACCGAGAGGCAGTGCAGAAAAGACCCAATCGCCTCCGCTACTGGTCCTACCAGGGCTCTTCTTGACCAAACAGGCAAACTTTCACTTCACTTTCAGGGCTGAAGTTGTCCTGAACCTAACATGTCTGCATTTGTGATCTGCAATGTTCAAATTCAAACTTCTGCCTTTCGTCTCCAGCCTTAATATGTAGACCTTGGGTTGTTACTTACAAATATACCTGTTACTGGGAAATATCATATATCCATAACGATACATTGATAAACCCCAAATACATTATTGGTTATGAGTACTTGGAATATTTACTGAAAGACTGTCAAGTGGCCAACTTTCACAAACAAGTTCACTTCTATTGAAAAACGTCAGACTAAACTTGTAATAAGCAACACTATTGGATAATAGCAGCTTTTCTACCCTCTGCCTCAGACTGCCTGAAATTAAGTAACATAGTTAAACTGTTTAGACTTGTTGGCTGCAGCTACATACTCTAGATTTAAGAGCACTATTTGACTAATAGGCAGTTCATGCAGATCTTTAATCTCTTAGCCAGCTTCCAATGTAGAAACAGTAGTTTATGATTAATTTATTGACAACAGCAAGGATAAAAGCAACAATAAATTGAAATTGCATTCATATAGTTCATTCTAAAGTTAAACCCAGCTTAAAATACACATCTAAGTAATTCTGACCAAAAATTTAGGAAGTAGGTTCTATTACCCCAATCTCACAGAGAAGAAATTTAGATAAGAAAAAATGCATTACTATTATTTTACTTTTGAGCAATTTTATATCATAAGGTAGCAAGCTCTACACAGAAAAGAAATCAAATATCACCACAGCAATAAGTATGATTTAATTCTGTTAGAAGAAAAAGTATTCAATAAATATTACATGCCAAACACTGTGTAAGATACTGCAGACACAAAGATGAAGAAAGCACTGCTTCAAAAAATTCCAAGTTCTTAATAAAATCAACTAAATACGATATCTAACAACTTTTCTTTAAACATTAATGAAGGTACACAAATAGACAAAGATTTGCTACACTGAAAACCAAAAATAGCAATGTGTGTGTGAGGAATACTCCCATTAAAACACTGCACTTGGGCTTCCCTGGTGGCGCAGTGGTTGAGAGTCCGCCTGCCGATGCAGGAGACAAGAGTTCGTGCCCCGGTCCGGGAAGATCCCACATGCCGCGGGGCGGCTGGGCCCCTGAGCCATGGCTGCTGGGCCTGCGCGTCCGGAGCCTGTGCTCCGCAACGGGAGAGGCCACAACAGTGAGTGGCC
>NW_006777801.1:199273-217856 GCF_000442215.2 Lipotes vexillifer
CGCGATGGCCCTCAATACCCCAAAAAAAAAAAAAAAAAAAAAAAAACAACACTGCTCTTAAAAAGCTGGGTTAGCATAAGTTTGGTCCCATATTTTACTTGGATCTCTGTAATATAAGAGGCCAGCTAGGAAGTGGCTAAGCTAGGTCTATTCAAATACTAAATCTACTCAGAGGCCGTAGGTACTCTCAATATGCAGTATTGAAGCACTGGTAGTAGGACAGACCCAAGAAAAGCCTCGAAATAGTCTATACTGAGACATAAAATGTTAATGTCATGTGTCAGGAAATTCTGCAAGGACCCATAGATAAATAAACAGTGAGAAGTAAAAGGAGAGTGAAAAAGAGTAGAATATAAACCACTCAACATAAGCCTCTAAACAAAAGTCTATGAATAATGCAAATGCTAAGAAACAAACAACCACTAAAGCAGGAATTTATCTGAATGAGAATAATTTCATGGGACAATCTGAACTTAAATTTTGAAAGAGGTATATTAGAATATCCAGAGATAAAAACAAAATTTTTAGGGAAATTATGCGATAAAAAGATATGAATAGACAGATAAGAAAGGGGATGTGTAAAGAAGATGTGGCACATATATACAATGGAATATTACTCAGCCATAAAAAGAAACGAAATTGAGCTATTTGTAATGAGGTGGATAGATCTAGAGTCTGTCATACGGAGTGAAGTAAGTCAGAAAGAGAAGGACAAATACCGTATGCTAACACATATATATGGAATTTAAGAAAAAAAAATGTTATGAAGAACCTAGGGGTAAAACAGGAATAAAGACAGAGACCTACTGGAGAACAGACTTGAGGATATGGGGAGGGGGAAGGGGGAAGTGTGTTAGGGCGAGAGAGAGACATGGACATATATATACTAACAAACGTAAGGTAGATAGCCAGTGGGAAGCAGCCGCATGGCACAGGGAAACCGGCTCGGTTCTTTGTGGCTGTCTGGAGGGGTGGGATAGGGAGGGTGGGAGGGAGGGAGACAAAGAGGGAAGAGATATGGGAACATATATATATGTATAACTGACTCACTCTGTTATAAAGCAGAAACTAACACACCATTGTAAAGCAATTATACCCCAATAAAGATGTAAAAAAAAAAAAAGAAAAAAAAAGAAATCTTGGAAATGAAACATACTAATTTTTTTTTTTTTTTTTTGCAGTACGCAGGCCTCTCACTGTTGTGGCCTCTCCCGTTGCGGAGCACAGGCTCTGGACGCTCAGCGGCCATGGCTCACGGGCCCAGCCGCTCCGCGGCATGTGGGATCTTCCCGGACCGGGGCACGAACCTGTGTCCCCTGCATCGGCAGGCGGACTCTCAACCACTGCGCCACCAGGGAAGCCCCAGAAACATACTAATTTTTAAAGAAATAAAATGGATGAAATAGACTGATAGAGGTGAGGAAAGAATTAATGAATTTGAAGGTGGTGGTGAATAATTCACGAAGAGCCCAACTCAGAAAGGAAAGGGGACTTAAAATTTAAAACATGAAGGAGGCCTTTAGAGACAGAGACATGAGAATTACAATCATGTAAGTCCAGAAGAAGAAAATGGAATGACTAAGACAGAAACAGTATTTAAACTGAGAATTTTCAAGAATTGAAGATCTGTGGATCCATATAGAAAGTGCACTCAGTATTGAATATGGTAAATAAATGTGAAATCCACACCTAGACACGTAATAGAGAAACCAAAGAATATAGGAATCAAGATAAAATCCAAAAAGCTATCAGCTAGAAGGAGGAAAAAGATTACTTAAAAAGGAACAATACATGAGCAATAATAGTCATTGTAAAATAATGGAGCAACATCTTCAAAGTGCTGATAAAACATAACCATCATCCTGAAAATTTATATTTAGCTAAACTATCAAAAAATAATGAGGACCTATTTTAGCAATTTTCAGACATACAAAATCCAAGAAACCTTACCATCCAGGGAGCTCCTACTAAAATAACTATCTAGGTGTGCTTGAGAAATTATATACTTCAGAAAAAAGAAAGGAGCCTAGTAGGAAAACATAGCATAGGAGAAGCAAAAGTGGGCAGAGAAATGGGGAAAAAGAGTCAAAAATTTAATCAACTACTAACTGCAAAACATATGCACACACAGAAACACACACATGCAAACACCAAAAGTAAACAACGGACAACAGTAAACACAATGGAGGGGAAAAGAGAGGTTTAATAAGTAAGTTAAGTGTTGTTTGGCTAACATATAGAATTAAAAGTATTAGCTAAAAATGTGTTAAAGAATAATAGCAACCACTATCAATCCAACAAAAGGGTAGAAAAATAGGGAAAAAAGAAAAAAAGAAAGAGGATGACATAAAATAACACGAAGAGAAGAAAACCCAAATATATCAACAATCACATTTTATGTAAAGAGACTAAAGGCAAAGACGGGGATTATTAGAGTTTATAAAAATATCACAGTTCAGATAAAAACAAAGGGATAGAAAAAGACTTGTTAGCAAATCCTTATCCAAAGAAAATCAGCATAGCAATATCAATATCGCTCAAATAGATTTAAAGGCTACACATATTTCTAGTAATAATGAGAGTGACTGTGTACTCTAATAGTAGAGATGTTATAGTAATCATGATTCTGTATGTGCCAAACACCATAACTTTGTAAACTATTAAAGCAAAAGCTGACAAAATTATAAGAAAGTGACAAATCTACATTCATTCAACATCAGAAAAGCAGCTAAAGCAATATACCACATTTGCAGATTGAAAGGGAAAACAATATGGTTATCTCAACAGATTCACTCATTCAACTTATTCAAGTAATATTTATTGACTGCAATGTGTTAATCATTATAAATACAATAAGTGAACAAAAGAAGAAAGTCTTCTTTGTTCAAATAGAGCTACTCTAGTTTTGGACAGTAAAGAAAATAAACAGAATAAATTGTAATTGTTAGAAATCATACATGGTGTGACAAATAGAAAAGAATGGGAGTGGGCTTCCCTGGTGGCACAGTGGTTGAGAGTGGCGGGGGGCACGGGGGGGGGGGCCCCAGCGGTGAGAGGCCCGCGTACGGCAAAAAAAAAAAAAAAAGAATGGGAGTTATTAGAAATATGGCATGTAGGATTGTAATTTTAAATGGTGTGGTCAGAGTGGGCTCCACGGAGAAGGTGACAGTTGAGGAAAGATTTGAAAGAGGTGAAGGCAGAGGGCCATGGAAATATCTGGGGAAAGAGAGGAATGAGCTGGTGCAAAGGACCTGAGGCAGAAGTGAGCCTGGCACATGTGAGGGAGACTGAGGAGGCCAGTGAGGCTTGAATGACAGGGGAGGGTGGTAGGACCTGCCAGGGCCTGATTATAGGGGTCTAGTGTAACCTCGAAGGCCTCATAGGTATAAGGATGCAGAAGAGCATTTGATAAAATTGATCGCTCTAAAACAGAACTAGGAACAGAAGGAAATTTATTAACCTGGTTTTGGTTTTTAAACTCATTTATTTTTTGGCCACACCACGCAGCATACGGGATCTTAGTTCCCCGACCAGGGATCAAACATGCGCCCCCTGCCGTGGAAGCATGAAGTCTTAACCACTGGGCCGCCAGAGAAGTCCTTAACGTGGTTTTTAATATTCTGTGGCATCACTGTGCTGTAGTTTTTTTGATTGTTTGTTTTGTTTTGGGTTTTTTTTTGCGGTACGCAGGCCTCTCACTGTTGTGGCCTCTCCCGTTGCAGAACACAGGCTCTGGACGCGCAGGCTCAGCGGCCATGGCTCACAGGCCTAGCCCTTAACCCGGTTTTTAATCAAAAAACTAATAGCCAACATATACTTAAGGTGAAACTTCCAGGCATTGGCTTTAAGATCAGGAACATGAAAAATACATCATCATTATGACTTCTCCACTATACTGTGAGTCAATGCTACAGAATTAGGGAAAAAAAGGTACAAAATAAGAAAGCGCAAGTTGAAGCTATTACTGTTTTTTGTACGACTTGCTTGTCTATGTAATAAAGCCAAGAACAGGTATACTGGATTCAAAGTCAAGAAAACAACAACCCAATAATAATAAATACTCATATGTGCTTATTATGTGCCAGGCACTCTTACAATCAATTAAACATATTGATTTCTTTACTTCTCACAATAACCAAATAACATATGTACTTCCTATTCTCATTTTTCAAATGGAGAAACTGAAACACAGAGAGGTTAAATAATTTTCCCAAGATTACACAGCTAATAAAGTAGGGGAGCTGGGATTTAAACCCAGGTATTTTAGGTCCAGTGTCTGGCCATTTATCATCCACAACACAACATTCCTATACCCCCAGAAAAACCAACCAGCAAATGCAATACAAAATCAAAAGATCTCTATAACAATATTAATAAATATATCTAAGAACAAATATAGTCATTAATATATAAGTATTTTCTAGATAAAATTACCAAAAAAGTTACAAAATGAATGACATAAAAGGCCTGAAAAAATGAAGAGAGCTACAGATATCAGTTTTACCAAATGTATGTTAAGTATAATGCAACTGCAATAAATATTTTGAAGGATTTTCAGTGCAAGTTGATGGAATGTTATAAAAGTAATAAAAGAAAGTAAAGGACCAATAGCTAAGAATATTTGGGGAAAAAGTGAGGTGGGAAGATTTGTTCTACACGATATCAAGACTTACTATAGCTATTAGAAAGCAATCTGATTAACCATCTGTACCATTTATTATAGTTCTTAAAAGCTAGAAACAGAAAATTACTGTCTTATCAAGACAAAGAATATCTATCTCAAAACATTTAATATCATACTTAGTATTAAATGTCAACAAGAGGAATCCCCTTAAAATCAGGGGGGAAAAGATATCCATTTTACAACTATTATTTTTTATTATTCTGAAAGTTCTAGCAGGTTTAATGGCAGTGAACATATAAAAGGAATAATTATTATAAAGAAGACAAATATTCGTTGTGGATGGAATTAAATTTCTAGTAAACACAGGAGAATATTGAAAATTGTCGAATAGAGTAAAGCTCAGCAAAATAGCTGAATGCATGATAAATATGCAGAAACCAACAGCATTACTCTATTTTAGTACAATCTCAGATGTGCTAAATGAGATGGAAAAATACCTTATTTTCAATATTTAGGGAAATATGAAATACCTAAAAGTAATCTTATCAAGACATATGGAAGAGCTTTAGAGAACAGCTTGGGCTAGTGTAGAATGGGATGTAACAAAACATAAAAGAACAGAAAAGACTAGAATAAGGTCAGAAACAGCACATTCTGTTTTTTTTAAAGCATCGTGAATAAGTTGGAAATTGAATAATTATGCAATTAATAATGCTGAGCAAATCAGTTACTATTTTGAAGAAAAATTTCACTCTGTGAAAAATAAGTACCATGTAAATGAAAGATACAAATAAATTAACTACTTCCTTATTGATCCCCTCTGATTATGTTTCGTCCTTTACCTCAAATGCACACCCTCCCCCTCCCACCACTCTTCACCTGGCTGATCCCTAAAATTCCATCATTACTTAGGTTAGAAATTCATTTCTCCAACAAGCCTTCCTTGAGCCCTCACTACATACCCCCAAGATTGGGCTTGGTCCCCCTCCTGTGTACACATTTCCTTTAACCTAAGACTTACCTCACTAGATTGTAATCATCAGTTCTGCAATTGGAAGTTCTGTGAGGGACCATGTTTTAGTTCTCACTGTAGCCCTTAGTGCATTTCCATTGGACATCTAAATAATATATTCTTCCTGAAACTCCCTTTCTACTCTCTGCCCCTCACTGCAGCCCTCTCTCCATTCTACTGAGGCAGTTTCTCATTTTTCAAGTGTTGAGGATTTCAAGAGTACCTGATTCGCTTTTAGAGCTTGGACCTGAAATGTTTCCAAACAGCTGGTTCGTTGTGGCTCTCGTGAAACCGTGGGGTTATGGAAAGATGCTCATAAAGGTATCCCTCTACTAACTCTCTTGTTATCCTTAAAAATCTCTTCTGTGCACAGGTTGTGATTTGAGATTTCTCTTTATTGTGTTGACTTCTGAATAATACTTTTCCTTTTGAAATAATCAGATTAGCATATTTCATCTCCCTCCATCCAGTAATTCAGGATTTTGTTCTTAGTGGATGACTAGCAGATAACTATCATGTTAATTCACTTTGTCTTGCCACTCTTTTTTAGTGACCTTTTTCTTGAATAACTTATGGATTGTCTGATAAAGACTTGCTTTAAGGAGCATTTTTTCATAGAAGCCTGCCCCTTCCCCAGCCCTGACATCCCCATATCAGGTGTGCTGAGGAGGTTCCTGAACTCTGTGTCATGGGGACAATACCCTGACCCAACACGTATGGCCTCACCACCACCATCTTGTTAGATTTAAATCAGTCACCAAAGGGCCAGAGTCCTCAAGTCTTCCTCAAGCTCACATCCCAAAGCCATATGGCTCTGTAGGCAATGAAGCAGATCCCCTCTCCATCACAACCCTTCCATTCTCCTTCCCTGCTTCTCAGTGGTTACAATGCCACCACTTCAGGGCATCAAAATAGACTGACTGTGGTCTTTTCTCACCCAAATCCATCTCGGCACAGTCCATTCTCCCTAAAGCACTGTTTCAGTCTTTATACTCCATAGTTTGTAAAACCCATAGGTGTTCCAAGGCCTTTACTTGCAAACCACCATTCCTATTTCCCAAAAACTCCCTGTTATGCAATTGTTCTATCAATACCTTCTGGTGACACCAGAGTCGTCATTACTCACTGAAAAAAATAAGGTAGACTCTTCTGATTCCTTACATTTTTTATGTTGTTTGCTCCTTCTAACTGGTACAAATGTGGCCCTTCAATTGTTATTTGCAATCGTTTCTGTCCTTTCTGCCGCCACCCCGCCCCATACACCACATTCAACACACAGTCATTCCTTTCCCTTTCAACCAGCTGTGATCTTGCCTTCTTTCAACACGCATAGTACTTTCTATTTCCTTTGGAGGGATTATGTATGACCCTAACATGAATTCTTACCATTTGGTTACATGCTTTTTTCTCTCTTCTGGATGACAAATTTCTTGGGAGCAAAGACACTGTTTTAGTCATTTTTCTTTCCTCTACACACAGTGTGTGGTGCTTTGCTCGTAGAAGATGTTCAAGAAAATAAGTTGAATTAAAAAGAAATGCCGGGCTTCCCTGGTGGCGCAGTGGTTGAGAGTCCGCCTGCCGATGCAGGGGACGCGGGTTCGTGCCCCAGTCTGGAAAAATCCCACATGCCGCGGAGCGGCTGGGCCCGTGAGCCATGGCCGCTGAGCCTGTGCGTCCGGAGTCTGTGCTCCGCAACGGGAGAGGCCACAACAATGAGAGGCCCACATACCAAAAAAAAAAAAAAAAAAAAAGAAATGCCTATGGATTTTATTAATATCCTATATTTTATTTAATAGACATGCTCAGATCTAAATGGTTCTGCTATACTAATTTTTTTACTACTTTTAATTTTATTCAGGACTGACAAGAAAAAAGAAAGTTATTGATTTGTGCAAATTTTGTTTTTAAAAAAACCCTAAAAGTAACAATCAAAATATTATTTTAATATAAAACAATTTAAATTACTTTAGATGCAGAAAAACATTAATATTGTAGGGCATAAGAATAAAATGTTGGGAGATGGGGTGAGGAGAACAACGTAAGTTCAGAGTGTACTCTGTTAGCAACCTAAGAAAAAGAGGCAGCTGTTCAGAAAACATAGTGAAATGATAACCACACCTGGTCTTTTTTAAAAAGCTAGTCAAACCCACATCTCTGCCATATAAGCAAAGAAGCTAATCGAACACTGAAGAAGAAATATAGTTCCATAAAAGTATGATTCTAATTAAGAAACAACTAAACAATGTCTTGATAAAAAGATGTAACCATTTCACAACTTTCACAAAGTAGTGCGTTGTTCTTCTAGATCACTGGTTTTAAACCAAGGGTACACATCAGAATCACATAGGAAACTTTAAAAATCCACCCCGGAACACCAAAATTTTTGTCTTTCACTGGGAGAGGAGGGGAATGTGAATATGTATTTAAAAATATCTACAGAAGTGATTCTGATTTACACCCTATGACAGAGGCAGGGTTTTATGGGTCTAAAGCTATACAATATGGGGGGAGAGTCTCTTCAGGAGAAAAGGATACAAAATTAGGAAGCAAATGGTACGTAGGATGACCTTGATTAGAGTTCCTCTTTTATCCCAGCTATGGTATTACTTTATTACTATATTTTCATTACCAAAAATAAAATAATAAGATAATTGTCATTACCAATAATAAAAATAATGGCCAACACTATTATTTATTGAACATTCTCTCTCTCTGTCTCTCTCTCACCACATAACAGATACAATGCTAGTCCCTTCCTATGTATGCTTAATTCAACTTTCACAATCCTATGAGATGAAGTACAACTAATTATCTTCACTCTGAACGTCTAAACTGTTTATTGAAGCAATGTGTTCAAGGTTAAACACTTACTAAACATTAAGGCTGAGATTTAAACTATTAACTCAATCACTTAGAGCGCGTACTTGGGATCAAGGCTACAAATACCGCTCCTCAAACTTATGGGCTCAGTTGTTGAATAACTTGAGTATGAACTATACACTGGACATACTATTCTGCAGGTACTTGCTGTTGTACCTAGTCAGGCTGGGAAAGAAGGTATAGGTGCATCAAAACAAATATGTCAGTTAAAGGAATTAAATCAAAGGGTTGTTCTGACCTTTTGTTTCACCATTAACATCATCAGCCTTCCTCTTGGCCCAGAAGCCACTGGCCTGCAGTTCAAACAGTATTTCACAAGATGGCTCCCTTGCTATTTTTAGCTGCAACTTACATCATAAAATCCTACATCACCGTTGAATAATGGCAAATCTATAGGAAGCTACATATTTCTTAAGTTGCTTTTTGATTTTTTTTGTTCACAAGATACAGTTATAAAATCTACAACTGCAGCTAAATGTTGAAGGAAAATTCTCTCACAAAAGAACTGTGCCAAAGAACAACAATAATAATCTACCTGCATATTGTTTCCAGCTTTTTATTTAATACATTGGAACTGCGTCCTATCCTCTTTTCAGCTATGAAAACGTGGGAGGAAGGAGAGAGATCCAGTGAGGGAAGCAGGAGTAAGAGAGCACATTTAAGTAGCACTAGAGCTTCACCCACCACCCCACTGGTGAGAACATCCTAGAGTGCACAGGACAAGGTAAAACAGCTCACTTCAAAGTCCTTCTCAGTCCCCACATGCCTCTCACAGTGAGAGCATCTAACTGTTCTGGACTGGATTCTAAGCATTTAAGATGTGCATTTTAATAAAACATGACCACTAAATGTTGGCCAATTATTTCATCTGAAGCTCAAGCCAATAAACAGAGATCTGTTCAAGGTGTAATGAAATGATATTTCTATAAGTGGTAGGAAATTCATGTGCCATTTAACTGCCTCTTATTATCTGGTTCTCCTCTTATCCCAAGAGGGGAGAAAAATGATCCAACAGCATCAGGAAGTGGGGAACTATTTCTTAGCAAGAAATCTGGATAACTTACATTTTCCCACATATTAGAGAGAGATTATAATCAGGGATCTGAATTGTGATAATGCATTTTCTGGAAATCACACCTTAAATGTTATTGTTAAAAGAATCTTCCTATAAGAACTTCAATATAATTTGATCTTATCTTCCTGATCATACATGACATCAAACAATAAAATACCAATAAAGAAAAGCAATAAAGAAAACCATACTACCTACTGGAAAACATTCTGTCTTTGACCAAACTTTGGTCTGGCTCTTCTGAGCTCTTGCTGTGACTGAGCCTTGGGTTCCCGTGTCCTTTTTTGTTAAGTCCAGTTCTAGTAAGAATCCTGTTGAGTCAGTTTAGCCAGAATCCCCCATCCTCAGTATTTGATCACCCTCGATATCTGATCAGTTTCCTTATCCTCCCATCATCGTTGCCCAGGTGATATCTGATTACCTCTGACAGGCCTTTAGCAAGAATCCTGTTAGGTCGGCTTGGCTAAAATCACCCCTTACTCCCTGTGTTTCCTTTTAGTAATTTTCTATCCACTGATTCCCCACCCTGCTCCTTGGCTATAAATCCCTACTTTGCCTTGTTGTATTCAGAGTTAAGTCCAATCTCTCTCCCCCACTACAAAACTCTATTGCAGTGGTTCCTACACCTATCACAGTGGCCCTGAATAAAGTCTGCCTTACTATTTATTTAATGAGTGTCATTAATTTTTTTCTTTAACACTGTAAACAGTCAAATGATAAAACTATACAATTCCTCTAAAAGGAATATATTAGACATGATAAATGCAATTTTTTTTTCTTTTTTCATTTTAGAAAGTTGGATCTTAGAGGACATTCATAATCTGAATTGCCAAGAAAGCTACACTATCTTTGATATGCAATAATTTTCCTCAATTGCAAACAGACTTACTCAAATCTACCTTCAAGGATACTGAGGGTGGTATAGCATAGTGACTAAAACTGTAGGCTCTAGAGCCCAAATATCTGGGATTGAATCCTAGCTTTTCCACTCTGTCAGCGAGAAAACTACTAAAACCAAACAAAAAAAACACTGTGCCTCAGTTTCCCCATTTGTAAAGAGTAATGAGGATTATGTGATATACTACACATAAAGGACATGGTATGGTGCTTGGCACATGGCAAGTAGTCAATGAGTATCAGCTGGCTAATGTTACTTTTCTGGCCATAAAGCATGGCTCAGGTACTACCAGTGGTGCTCTGAAGAAATGTCCACTGTTGATGAAAACAATGGTGGTAAAAATGGTGATGCTCATGCTGACACTACTTTTCCCATTGAAACATGCTTACAGTAAGGAGGAGTTGAGCCAATATTCTTTTTCATGCTTTTCATTGTGCAGATTATGCCATGGAACAAAAACAGCTATTTGATACCAATCAAATAATAGACGAAGCGCTCTATGTTACCGCAATTCACCGTTTATTGTCACAGCCAAGCAGGCGTTGGCAGCTATCGGGTATTTCATCCTTCATTAGCAAGTGGTAAACATAATAATTGTATCATGGCAAAGCCTGTTATTTTGGAGGAACTACTCCAACATCTCTCACGGGACTGATGGAAAGTATCTTGTCTGACATGGCCTAGTATTTTTCTATATTCACAATATAAAGAACCACAAATTGAGAGGGAAAAGGTACCTGAAGTTTTTAAACAAAATCATAAAATGTAAGAATTGAAATGGCCAATAGAATTCTAACCCCATCATTACACAAATATGGAAAAGCTGAGACTAAGAAAGTTGAAGTATTGGTAGTAATTAGGTAGCAGAGATTGAAGAGACAAAATGCAAAGTTTTCAAGTGTTGAATGTCCATATTTAATACAATTTAACATGAAATTATGGCGTAAGGAACTCTGCTTGTCTTGGCTATTACCTTGGGGCAGTAATTCAAAACTCATCAACTACTGTCAGTGTCAGAAAGGAAAAGAGAGAGAATGTGACAGCCAACCTACCTGAAAGATGTATAATTATCCAGATACTGAACTTAAGTGATGACAGCTGAAGCTAGGTCATTTCGATGAAAGAATACATCACCCAAACCATTAAGGGACATTGGTTAAACTCAATTTAAATTTAACATCCAACATCTTTTAAGGTTCATCTCAGATATGAGATTAGATTTCCATGTGTTCTTTGATTTTGACAAATTAAATATCTTCAAACTAATTTATTTGTGTATCTTATTTTTAAAAAAATACACTAAAAAAGAAAATTAAGGAGGTACATTTTCATGTTTAAAAGCTTCATATCCTCAACATCAAGACAGTAAGGCCATTCAGTCTAAGTATCATACAAGGTTTTCTCACACATGGTAAAAGTAGATATACCTTGCTCAATTCAATATTTACAAGTAAAAAGTGTTGGAGGATCCATCAGAGCCCAGTGCTTTTCAAGCTGATTTTCTGCAAATTACTTGTACATTTTCCAAAGGTAACAATGGCATCATCCTTTCACCTAGAAAGGTAGCGTCTTGAAACTAAGTCCTTAACCATTAGGAGGGAGAGATGAACAAATACCATCAGTACACAAAAAATTTATGGTAAAACACATATACCTTGCTTTTCTCAACATATGACACAATACAGGTCAGAGGGTATGAATGCTGACCCTGCAGCCAAGCTCTGTGGGTTTAAAACCCCACTAATGCCACAAACTCACTGCATGACTCAGGCATGTTATTTAAACTTCTCAATGCCTCCCTTTGCTTATCCCAAGATGGGAAGAATGACAGCAACTCCCTTATAGGGTCGTGGCAAGGATGACAATGTTTGAATACGTACATAAAGTACTGAAAAGAGTACCTGGTACATACTGAATGTTATTTTTTTTTGCTATTATTATATTATTACACAAGGGACCATACAAAAGACAAACCTTTCAGTCCGATGCCACAATTTTCCTGACTTCTCAATGTCTCTAGGGTTTTATAGGTCTTACCAATCTACACCTCTTATATGTTTCTGTCAAGGAAAGAACCATCAGAAGCTCAAATAATCCACCTCATAATAGTTGGTGACTCACTGATCATGTGCTATTAATTTTTATTGGTTCTGTCCTACCTAATGGAAATCTTTGCTTTATGTGGGTAATTTCCTTTGCTGTCTAGAATTTATTTTCCACAATTTCCCAAAGATAGTAGAATATGTGCTCTAAGCCTTGGGACTAGGAGAAGATGGTGGGGAAAAGCCCATCCCCCAAACTCTGGGAACATTTGAACTGGAAAGATGTATAAAAGGAAATTAACACTGACTGAGAATCTACTATAAGGGCAGGACTGTGGTATCCTAGGCACTTTGGGTATATTTTCCTCCATTAATTCCCAAAGTAAAATTCTGGAAAAGATGTCTCAAAACTTATTTATACTAAGGCTTGGAAATGTTAAGTAAAACACACGTGAGCAACTGAAAGTGACACAGTCAGCGTTTAAATGCACACCTATCTTACCTCCAAGCCTTGTCCTACTACGGAAGCAGGCTGCCTGCTCTTGGATACATCCCACTACCCCTGCTCCACCATGGACAGACACATACACGCACAAATAGTTCTATTTTCTGTTTTATATATTTGACATTCATAAGGTTTAATTTAAATGAAGGATTCCAGGGGTGGGGGACAGGGAAGGATTATGAACATCACTGTTCCACACTACCTTGTATCCTTACTTAATTTCTTACACAGTCTCATTTGAGCTTGAAGTGCAACACGAACACAAAAAAAGATAACTACGAGGGCTTCCCTGGTGGCGCAGTGGTTGAGAGTCCGCCTGCCGATGCAGGGGACACGGGTTCATGCCCCAGTCCAGGAAGATCCCACATGCCGCGGAGCGGCTGGGCCCGTGAGCCATGGCCGCTGAGCCTGCGCGTCCGGAGCCTGTGCTCCGCAACGGGAGAGGCCACAACAGTGAGAGGCCCGCGTACCGCAAACAAAAAAAAAGATAATTACGAGAAGGCCTGATCGTGCCCTAAATGTGAACGCTTAATACATTTTTCTCTTTTCTGTAATCTCTTCACAGCTATGAAGACGATCTCAGATTAAGTCCTTTACCCTAATTTCAGTCTATTAGAAAACCTAATCCTGGAATGCAAGTAAGAAATCAACAAGACACTCCTAAAGATAGCTCAGGACAACAGCTATAAAAATACTGTTTCCTTGTTCCCGTAACAATCCAGAGCCTATAGATAGAGAATATGGGAGGATTTTCCACTCAGTAGAAGGAAATGAACTGAAATGTACTAACTGGTAGCTAACTATACTTATGTTATCTTGCTGCTAAGCCTGCCCACATTGAATTAAGTGGAAAGAACTTCTGAGGCCCCCATTCACACTCTGTGTTCACAGTTTAGAAACACAAATCCAAAGTGAAAACAAGTAATATAAAAAACTGGAAAAGAAATATCATCTTTTAAACTTCTTTAAAATTGTGCCTTCCCATTCCCAGCCTATTTTCCTGGTCTAGTTTTTTTTTCCTTTATCCAGTACCACTTTTTAAATTCTTATATTTGCAAGCTTTTCTTGTTTTTGTTCTGTTTAATTTTTATTGAAATATAGTTGATTTACAATGTTGTGTTAGTTTCAGGTATACAGCAAAGTGACTCAGTTATACACCTGTGTGTGTGTGTGTGTGTGTGTGTGTGTGTGTGTGTGTGTGTGTGTGTGTAGTCTTTTCCAGATTCTGGCTTTGCAGGCCATATAGCCTCTGTTGTACTATTCAACTCTGACATTATAGCGTGAAGGTAGCCAAAGACAATACTAAAACAAATTGATGTAGCTATATTCTAATAATTATATAATAGGAGGAAGGCTGAATTTTTAAAACCCAGAATGTCAGGAATGGGGATGGTAATACTCTAGTTTTCTAAAACATAAAATTTCTTATCATGTTTACAGAAAACAATTCAGAATCTGCAGGAGTTTGGAAGAACTGAAAATATTTGACACTATAATATCACTCAGAGCTTAGCAGAAACATAAGATTTTCTTATTTTTAGAAATGTATTTTCACATGGTTTCTTTCTGAGCACTATACTCAGTTCTTTAAGCAGTTATTTAGTTGGCCCGCATCTACATGAGCATATTGCTATGATGTTTCTAATATGGTATTTTTCTCAATTTTTGAAGTGCTACAAAATGTTACTATCAGTCTGAAAATTAAAAGAGAAATTATTCAAGCCAATGGCTTTAAACCCTTTTGAGAATGACAGGCCATTTTGAGAATCCGATATACATTTTGGGCCCTCTCTCCAGAAAACAAGATTATAAGCCCTTGAGGGTTACCCTTCCAGAGGTTCATAGAAATTGAATCACAAAGCTCACGTCAGTCTTTACTGGACAATGAGGAAAAATGGAGAAATACAGAATATTCTTTTAAAATGATCAATTTTAACTGCACAGTAGCTAATTAAGCATTATGAAATATATTATCCTTTGAGTTTTCATAAAATCCTGGGAGATGGCAAACACAACTATTATTATTCACCTACTAGGAAATCATTTGGACTATTCACATGAGGAAATAACTCAGAGAAGTTCAATGATCTGGTCAAAATCACACAGTGAATAATGTTAGAATCAAGACAAATCCAGGTCTTCTATTTACAAATTGTATTTTTTTTCCTTGCTTTACACTCTTTTCTTTAGTCCAGTGGTTGGCAAACTTCTTCTATAAAGGGTCAGAGAGTAAATTTCAGCTTTGCAGGCCATATAGCCTCTGTTGTACTATTCAGCTCTGCCATTATAGCATGAAGGTAGCCAAAGACGATACTAAAATAAATGGACGTAGCTGTGTTCTAATAATTATACAACAGAAAGAAGGCGGGATTTTGCCCACAGGGTCATAGTTTGCTGACCCCTGCATTATTTTGCTTCTACGTCAAAAGTAAACTCAGTCATTTAACTTACTCTCCTAAATGGTTTTACCTTTTTTGTATCATCATGATAAGTGATCACTACTAAAATGCAGTTGGCCCTCCATATCCTTGGGTTCCATATCAGTAGAGTCAACCAACCATGGATCAAAAATACTCAAAAGAAAAATTCCAGAAAGTTGCAAAAAGCAAAACTTGAATTTGCCGCATGCTGGCCACAATTTCCATACCGTTTACGTTGTATTTACAATTATTTACATAGCATTTACATAGCATTTACAATTATTTACATAGCATTTACATAGTATTGTAATTAATCTAGAGATGATTTAAAGTAAATGGGAGGATATTCGTAGGTTATATACAATCACTATGCCATTTTATTTTTTTTAACATCTTTATTGGAGTATAATTGCTTTACAATGGTGTGTTAGTTTCTGCTTTATAACAAAGTGAATCAGCTATACATATACATATATCCCCATATCTCTTCCCTCCTGCGTCTCTGTCCCACTATGCCATTTTATATGACTTGAGCATCCATGGATTTGGATATCTGTGAGGGTTCTGGAATCAATTCACCCTTGGATACCAAGGGGTGACTGCACTCTAAATGCTAATGGAATCCCTATATAATATCACCAGTGACAGCAAAATCTCTGCCAAGAAGCTAAAATTAGAATTTTATATATTGATTTTTATTTTCATTCTGAGATAGTTTCGCTGATGAAACCACTGTATAGAGAGATAATTTTGGAACACAATCTCCTTCACGAGCACAATATTAGATGTGAAAAATGAAAATCCTATTGCAGTGATGGAGTTAAGGAGACATAGTTTGAGAAAGCAAATTAAAATATAAACTATTTTACTTTATTTTATTATAATGTTTAATTTATATTATATGTTGCCTTAAAATATAAATTATATGTTGCCTTAAATATCTAAGAGATATATATATTCCACAAAATATTATATTTTATTATAATGTTACTTATTTTATTGTAATGTTTAATTACGTTGTATATCAAATAACATTCAAGGAGGTATCTAATTAGTATATTTGTTTATGGAAGTTATTAGAGCTGTCACAAAATATCCTGGTTCTTCTGAGCATAAGGTAGGATAGCATCTCCCCACCTACACTCTTGAAGTTGGTCTGACCAATGTCACGTGAGTAAAAACAACGTGTGCACATATATGAAGCATGATTAGCCAGTGTTCAATTTCCCATGGTCTCTTTTTTTTTTTTTTTTTGGTACGCGGGCCTCTCACTGTTGTGGCCTCTCCTGTTGCGGAGCACAGGCTCTGCATGCGCAGGCTCAGCGGCCATGGCTCACGGGCCAGCGGCTCCGCAGCATGTGGGATCTTCCCGGACTAGGGCACAAACCCGCGTCCCCTGCATTGGCAGGTGGACTCTCAACCACTGCACCACCAGGGAAGCCCTCCCATGGTCTCCTTCTTATGAGCAAGAACAATGGGCAGGGCCCTCCTGTTGACCCACACAGGTCGTACAATGTGATCAGGAAATAAACTTTTTATTTTGTAAAGTCACTAAGGTGTGAGGATCATTTACTACAGAAAATAACTTAGCAGATCCTAATATAGAGGCATAGATCTTTTAAAAATCATATAGAAAAAAAATTTATAAAAATATTAATTTTTATTCTACTCAACTAAGAGTAACACTTGTTTCATTATATTTTATTCCGACGATCACATTTTGGATTATCTAGATATCATTAAAATCAACTCGTTCCATTAGATCAAAACAAATTAACTAGATGAAGAAACTAGTCAAATCTAACACTTAGCGCTGTGAGAATAACTGGTTTGAGCAAACCTTAATTATGTGAAGGCAACATTATATATATTATAAGAATTATAATGTGTGGATTAAAGCTTTAGGAAAGAATTATTTTCTTTCTTTGTTAACATTAGTAATAGAAATAAGTGTAGTATAAATTTTAATAAAAATTACTTTAGTAACAAAAGTAGCTTACTTTAAATTAGTATACTGCGATTCAGTGTACAAGCTCTTTTTACATACATAACTTTATTTAACCTTCACAATAGTTCTGATTGTGAGAAACACTAGCCCCATGTGACAAATAAGAACATTAAGGATAATAGAAGAACTGTGATTTGCTCAAGAATATAACCCTAGCCAGTAGCAAAGGCAGAAACCTAAACTTAAATTTTATGAAATGAAATCTGATCTTCCTTCTACTGACTCACTCCTTTGAAAAAAACAGGGAGCGATATTTTCGTTCTAAGCTGTACTACGTAAGTACAACTAGGTTAAGTGTCTGCATGAATATGTACAGCACTTTATTAACTTGCAGTATAATATTTATTAGGAGGTCATGTCTACTTCTATTTTTTTATGCATCAAATGATATTAAAACAGAGTTTCCCAACAGTTAAAAAGATGATGCATGACATCTTTGTTAGTTTTATTAAGTAAGTAGGACATGAGCTGATCTCTCAGAAACGGCTTTACCATGAGAAGGAATTGTTAGTACAAATGAGTCACAATACTATTTTATATTCATGTACATTCCATTGAGTGAATGGACCATAATTTACTAAAGCATAGCCTTTATGTGGGACAGTTTGAGTGGTTTCCATTTTTATATAGTATAAATTACACTGGGATAAACATTGTCAAGTATATGGCATTTTTTAATATTTTGGATTATTTCCTTAGGATAGATTCCCAGAAGGAAAAGTACTAGGTTAAAGGGTATGAAGATTTTTATGACTCTTGAAACACATTGCCAAATTGCTTTCCAAAAAACGGTTATATCAATTTACAATGCCACCAGCAATATAGGAAAGTGCCCTTCTCATAATATTCTCACAAGTATTTGGCATCATACAGCTTTTTTTTTTTTTTTTTTTTTAATTGGAAAGAATGACAGCACTGGTTCTAAACTCCTGCTTGGGTGTAAATGGCTGAACCTGAGTTGTTGCTGTCTCCACTGGTTGGGTCTTCCAGTTTGCTATATAGCCCACCAATCCTCATTATCTTACGGTTAATGACACTCCCCTTTTAACTCAGTTGCTTTACAAGCCTGAACCATGTCAATTCTACAATGTAAGCATCATTGGAATTCCTTCATTTTCCCTA
>NW_006777801.1:217892-223305 GCF_000442215.2 Lipotes vexillifer
GCCATGGCTCACGGGCCCAGCCGCTCCGCGGCACGTGGGATCTTCCCGGACTGGGGCACGAACCCGTGTTCCCTGAATCGGCAGGCCGACTCAACCACTGCGCCACCAGGGAAGCCCCATACAGCTTTCAGATTCATAAATTTTGTAGAATTATATATATATATATATTATATATATATATATATAATATATACATATCTTAGATTTTTAAGGCAACATATAGTTTAAATAACCTCCAATTTCTAATCTGTCCTTTAACTGTCTATGACGATTTGATATTTTTATAAGTCTATTTAGAATTATATGTGATGTACATTAATCTTTTTTCATAGTACAAACCGCTTTGTCTATTTTGATATTTCAGCTTGGTGACTGTATGTGTGTGTGTGTCAGGAAGCATACAGAGGATTCAATTTTTGTACCTGGTCAAATACATATTTTCTTCTATGACTTTTTTTTCTGTTGGTTTTTAGCATAGCTTATCATAACTCATCTCTATCTATATTAAGTAATCAAATTATTCTAACTTTCCCAAGGAGTGAGTTTTGAAAAACTTAACTCTTGAATTTAACTGTAATTTATGTTGATGTATAAGGCATGGTTCTAAGTGATCTTTTCCATATTGGGAACTAGTTATCATTAACTGAATGATCCTTCATTTTTCTATGTTTTAGATGAAGTCTCATTTGTTATATATTAAATCACCTAATTCTTATTCAAAAAAACAAAGAACAAGAAACAGCGTTTTCATCAAGTTATCTACAGGTACCACTGAAATTACTTATTAAAACCTGCACTCTTTAAACAGGAGCTACTTAGGCTGATTATGATTTATTCCATACCCTTTCTTTCTTTTTCCTTCTCTTGCTGCTTGCCTTTGGAAATTTCACTCTGTGTTAGGATCTCCAGTAAGGGAAACTTAAGCTTAAAGAGGAGAGGTACAACAACACATCAACCAAATTTGCCCATGTTTGCTGTTTTTGCTTTAAAAATAAAGTTAGAAAGGGAAGAACTTTAAGATTAGTAATTAACATGCATTTTTTGATGACCTGTGACTTTCAAAAGTTCATAATATCAGTATTTTTCCCAGTGGTACTTTAGAACCAAGAGATGGCTGCATGGAATTCCTTTGTGTTTAGCATTAGTCATTATCTGCATCGTACCTTATGTGCATACAAACCACAATACTTACACATGGACCTAATTTGGCCCAGGTACTTCTTTTGTAAATACCATGTTATTTTTACAGTACCACATAAATAACAATGCCAATTTTCCAAGAGTAAGATTGCACAAGTCTAGATTTTTTTTTTTAAAGGATTGGGAAGAAAACAAATATGTAGCATAATTACTAGCTTAAAGTAGACAGGCACAGACAAATGTTATTACGTTTCTTCCCTATCAAACGCAATACTTGAGACAATTACAAAAATGTTTTTCTGATAATCATCTCACCTAGTTTTAATCACATTCCGAGCAATACTTGCATATCTAGTGGTCAATCAGATGCTCTATAAAATCTATAATCTATGACAAACGTGCTGCATTTCATATAGTGGTTGGGAAGGGGGAAATGACAAGATTAAAAATAGATTCTGTATTTATTCAGGGCATGAACTTCATGACAATTCTTTGCTTCCAATTTTGGGGTAATTTCATGATCACATCATTTGACAGTGACTGATTTCCCGAAGATTAAAAATATGTTATCGCAAACTTTTCAAAAGTAGGCAAAAATATATAAAAGTATATTTTGTTACAGAATACAAGCAGTTCCTGCCTTGAACACACCCAAGATATGGATGACTACTATGCAGATACCATAGCCAGCCCTCCTCTCACCGGCACTTCTCGTTTCTTCTATATCTATACTTTCTTGCTCTGCGTTCTACTACCAAATAATAATAATAATAATAATAAAAACACTGCCTCACTCCTGGGAAGATTACATCCTTAATGCTCCCAAATCCCTTTCCAACTAGCACAGGATTCTGAGTACTAGGTGCTCTAGAATTAAACCTCTTTGTGCTGATTAACATACATACGTAATGAGAAAAGATTTGGAGTCTATAATACTATTTATGCAATAATTCTGCTTTACTGCCTATCAAATATAATTTTGCATTCTGCAATCTTAACTACCGTTCAGAAGGCATTTTCTCTGAAGAATAAATGCATTTTAACTTAGAAAATAAACCTATGTGAAGGTTCTGAATGGTAGGAATTGATGTTAATATCCTGAGATAGGTTTTATTTTCATTAATTTTAGTGGATGGGAAGAGAAACAGAGCATCCAAGACCCAAAACAATTTCTTAATTTCAACTTCTGTATTTCAACTGCACAACACCAGAACTACAGATTTTGGAAAAAGAATGATCTACTTTAACAAACTGGCATAAAGAAAAATGCAATGAGATTGTGGAGTCAGAGCTGGAAGTCACCTTGCAAGATTATCTGCCTTTTAAGCTGCCTGAAGGAAGCTCAATGTTTCCAAAATCCAATATGCAGTTCTCAGAGAACAGCCAAGAGACTAGTGAAATGCCATAGAATTATGAGTCTACCAAATTAATAAGATAGCACCCAACACCCAAAGCTGCAATGACATCATCCCCTGGGAAAATGCTGACTGTCAAATTCTACACCACTGCTTCAAGTCTGTTCATTTCCAAGTTCAGACAGTGGTTTCGTGAGATTACAAAATTGAACAAAAAAGATCTTACATCTTTTCCCTCACCTTTTAAGTTATAGCTCTTTTACCAACAGAAAGGTCCTAGACTCTCTGCCAAAGATATGCATAGGCTTTACAGTTTTCAATATATTCTTGGCATTTCCAAAATTGACCTCTTCTCTTTATCTGGAACTGTTTGTTAAAACTTTAACTTTTTTCCCTGTTTTTTTCTAATCTTTCTTTAATTTTTTCCCTGTTTTCTAATGTATAATTAAGCATTATGCTAAACAGGTAAAATAAGAGTTGTTAGAAAATCTGTGACCATTGTCGTAGCAGCTTCAGCAATTCAATAATTCAATCTAGGTAAAAGGAAATTGGAAGTTCCAGTGGCTGGTTCAAAATACAGAAAAATAAACATAGAAACTATATACCTGAATCCAATCTCTATAACTCAAGGAGTGGAAAACAAGAGTGCTTTGTAAATACGAGAAATGTTACTCCAAGGAAATGTTTTCCATAAGACCTAACATGATGCTTTGGGATCTTAAAGTTGCTGTAGACCACAGTGGTGTCTTGTTATTTGCATTCTGACACTCAGAGATCAGGATGATTCAGTGATAAGCTTGGGCAAATCCGGTCCCTGGCATTCCGATTTACTTTCCACTGGGGAAAACTTTATTATATTTTAATGCCTTCAGGGAATAAAATCACCTTACATCTTATTCTAATCTTTAAATTGACCTCAAAATAGAATACAGTTTTCCATTACATCGTTTTTGCCAACAGCCTTTCCTAGAGTTTAAGTGATTTCTTATTAGCTTTAAAATAAAATTTAAAACACTAACCCCGCCCCCACCCACGGCCCCATTCTCAGAGATAAGTGTATCTCCATCCATAAACTCTCTTTTTAAATCATGCATCCGTCCACTTTTCATTCTCCTCACGGCCACCTCCATAGTTCAAGTCAACATCTTCTCCCATATGGAGTAATAAAATAACCTTCTCATTCGCCTTCCTGCTTTCCCTTTTGCCCTCTGAGTCACATCAGGACTCCCTTCTGCTTAAATCTTTCAGTGGCTTCTCACTGAATTGAGGATATTGTCATGATCTACCAAGTCCTACATCCGCTGGCCCCTGTTCATCTCGCTAACCTCGCTTCTTCTCTGCCATGCTGTGCCCTCTGCCTGAACTCATCTTTGCACTCTTCTTTCCCTGGCTGATTTCTTTTCATCGTTTAGGCTTCCGCTTAACTGTCACCTGCTCTGAGAGCTCTTGGATCAGTCTGCTTTAGAGCACCTGCCGCTCCCTGCTCTGGCTCCACTACCTACTCTTGACCACGTGCATGAACTTCTTGTAGAGCGTTTACTGCCGTTGATAATGGTCTTGCTTTTAAGTGCACTGACTGATTGTTGGGTCTCCTCAACCCCAATGTGAGCTCCAGAGGGAGCCTGTCCACCTTGTCTTTCTAGTCTGTCTGACTTCAAGAATAAACCAACAAATAAAAATTGAGGTGGGAAAATGACTAAAATGAAGCTTCCTAATATAACATCATGTATAAAATCTTGGCCATTTTTTTAAACTCCTTTTTCTTCACAGGATCAGCTAGGACTGTTTATGAACCACCAGCCTACTGCCTAGATATTCATTTCATTTCAATAGTCAACATTTAGATGCCTCTCTCTTTGTTGTATTAGTCACCAAGGCCTGTTGATTCCCACATCTAATTATTTCAACCTTTTGTCCTAATCTCATCTTTTAACACCAACTCCAATCCTCCCAGTCAATACTCTCACTCCCCTTCTGTGGATCACAGGAATGGTCTCCTAACTGTTCCCTCACCGTCAGTCTCCACGTATCCTCTTCCTGACAGATGCATCTTCTAATGTCACTTTTAACCTGTCTCTTCGCTTTCCAAAAAAATCCATGTTCTTAGTACAGTAGGTCCAAAATTCTCAAAAACCAAATTATAATCAACTGTATTCTTCCCATGGGAAGCAGTCAATAATATTTCCCATTACTCCTTTAAACAATTCTTCTGGTCTACTCAAATACTTACTTTTCTATCCTTGAAATAAGTCAGGCTCATTCTCCCTTGGTGTTTTTGCTTAGCTATCTCACAGACTGGGAGGCTTTTTCCCCTCCATCAATCTAAACCAAAACATTTTCTTCAAAGCACAGTTCAAATCCAACTTCTCTAATTAAGCTTTTCCTCCCCGTTCCAGCCCACATGTTCTTTCCTTTTTCTCAATTCTTATAGCACTGAAACCATTGTTCCATGTAATATTTGATTATACAAGACCTATTTTTGTTATTATTCCCTAATTGTAAATTTTATCTCCCAAATTTGATTGCAAACAAGGACTGTGTTCTTATTTCCTTTTATACTCCCAGCAGTGGCAAAAGTAGCATAGATCCAATAGGAGCTACTACGTTGACTTAATGATTTACATGGTTCTAAAGATGAACCCCTTCAACTACAAACAACAATTTTAGATGACCTGTAATTCCTAAACAGACCATATTCCCTCTTACCCCTAATCTTTCCCACATGAACTCCTGATGCCTGGAATGCTCCCATTCTACCTTTATTCATCTGGGAAATTCCTAATTCTTTTTCCAATCTCAAATAGGACATTTATCAAGGAAAGGGAAGTATTCCTTGCTCCCTTTTTACTCACCCACCTACCCCAGTATCTAAGTACAGTGTCACTCCTATACATTCCTGCTGAATGCTCTTAAGCCAT
>NW_006777801.1:223449-244488 GCF_000442215.2 Lipotes vexillifer
GGGGTCACTCCTATACAGTCCTGCTGAATGCTCTTAAGCCATAGCACCTGGCATGCTATATTGTAAATGACTATCTGCCCACGGGCCTCCCTGACTGGTCTGTGTGCCACCCAGGCTCAAGTAATTTATCTTTTATCTTTATAGTAGCAGACTGATCATGTTTTATTATTTTTTGAATAAGTAAATGAACAAACAAAAAAGTTAGTAATGAAGCCTGTTTAAAGAGCTAAGAATTTAGTGTAATAAGTTATCAATTTAGTGTTATGTAATTTCCAATGAGGTACAGTTCATATCATTTAGAATCCCCATTTGTTTTTAATTCCAAAAATAATTATTAAGCACCCACTATGTGTCAGGCACTGGGGATACAGAAAAGACTCAAACACATAAAAATCCCAGAACTTGCATCTTATTAGGTGCGATAAGCGGTGGGGTATGGTGTTTGCTCTGAATGAGCTAGAATCCAGAGAATATTTCTGAGCAGAAGGTTTCTTTCTACATGAATGCTGGCACTGAGATGATGCTGGCTTGGACCAAAATGGTGGCAGTTTGAATGGTGAGCAGTAGTTAAATTATAGATCTACTTTAAAGGCAGAGCCAACAGGACTGACTGATGAACTGGAAGCAAGGAATAAGAGAAAAAGAACAGTCAGGAATGGATGTTAGTCTGTGCAACTGTGAAATGGAATTTGTGAAGGGCTTGGAAGGGTATGATTTTGAAAACAGTGTGTAGATATATGAAGAGATTCTGTAAAGTTAGGTCTTAAATTTTAATATTCTATTTTGTATAACTGAACTTCTCTTGGGCATATTTCTAATGAATAATAAGGGTCACTTTGGCTTCTTAGACAAATTGTTAACACTGAGTAGAAAAATCTGGGACAGTTCAGCCAGTGCAGCTCCATGAAGCACTGCCTGTATCAGGCACCCTACAAGAGCAACTGCAACTTTTTCTCCCAGACTGTTCTATTTTTTAAACAACTAATACAGTGTAGCTTAGTGCTAGAGGTTACAATTTCTATGATTTCTAACAACCACGTCAAAGATCATACAATTATTATCATTAGCAATTTTAATAATTACACTTTGAATTTTATTAAATAATGACTTGGATATCTCTCAAATGGAGACTTATGAAAGAGGCCAAAATTTTTACGTTGCCCTAGACCATAATCTAGTCCAAGGTCCGAAGAGATGGCCTTGACCTAGGAGTAGAAGACCACGGAGTAAATGTCGGTGACCTAGAATGACTTAATCCACCTAAGACTGAGATAGAACAGTAAGAGATTTGGGCTGTCAGGCTGCTACCTAAACAACCTAAATAATCAGCTACTGTGCTTAATGGCTATAATTTGGGGGTAAGGCTGGTAATAACGGTCTATTTTTTTCATGTGTTGAAGTATATGTCTGCAAAACTTACTGAATTTGGGATTCAAAAAATGAGACTGTTTATAAACATAGGATGCAACACTAAGTCTGTATAATGACTAAGTCTCTTGGAGAATAATTTAGTGGTGGTCATGATGAGTTATAACGTGGACATTTGAGTTTTCACTGGGCAGAAACAAACCATTCTCACTCAGTCTGTGAGTTTTTTTTTCCTTCCAGACTCTAAGTAGTTTACACAATAAACAGTTATTTCCATAGTAGAAAATGGCCAAGATGTCTAAGCTCCAAAGTTAACCTGTTATTATGGTTAGATATCAAGGTTGCCATTCTTCCAGATTTTCTCAGCCACACAACTTTTGACCCAGCTGATGGGGATGTAAGAGTAAACATAGCTCTTTGACTTTTTAACAAAGGCAAAAATCAACATGCTAAGGTATTTATTTCACTGGCAAGTGTTCCAGCACAAAGAGGCATTACAGTGGATTCACATAATGACAGGACACTACAAGTTCCTCTCAAAGGAAAATTCTAAGCAAGAGTTCATCCATAAATTGTCCATGTTCACTTATTTAGGACTTTGATATAAGGTACTTATTTGAAAACTGTATACACTTCATAATCTATCAATGACATCAAGGAATAAAATTAAAACTTTTAGAATCGTAATTCACACACCCAAATCAGAGGTCAAGCCCATGAGAGGAAATCTCATCACAAGCATGTGTGGAAGGGGAGTATTCCCTTTGCACACATATTTTCTTCATAATTGTGATGAGTCAATTTCCTTCCCTTTATTGAAAATTATGCTTTAAACCCACCTCCTTCCATGAAACAAGCAGCTGTAATTCCTCCCAATCCTCACGGCATGGCAAGCATGGCTTTCACTATGGGGTCTGCATTTATATCCTCTGGATATTTCTTGGGCACTGAAGGACTAACTAACAGAAGAGAAGTCATCTACTTGTACCCATTCTGCTGCCTAGTGGGTGCTGAGTGGATGCACAGTCAATCCCAAAAAAGAGACCATGTTCCACTGTGACCCTTTTTAGCAGTATGACATACAACATGATTAAAAGATAAAAGGGCAAGGGCTTAAACTTTCATTTTTTTGTAATCTTAATATTTCAGTGTTAATTTTTTATACATTTGTGTAATTAGAAAAACATAATGCATGAAAAAGGCCTGAAATAATCATAATAGAAAGTATATAAGAATAGGAAAAATTTGTTCAAATGTAGAGTTAAATTTTACAAGTTGAAGAACGTGATATCAAATAAGAACTTCATGAAAAGAATGTAAAAATTGTACTCAAATCGTTTCTTTCTGTACTAAAGAATCAAAGATGCAGGAAAATTTTAAACTACTTGTCCCCCCAAAAAAATCACCATTTCAAGCTATTTCCTGATGTTCTAATCCTTTAGTCAAATGACTCAAATGAACTGCTCTCGAGTTTCATATGGATTTTAAACAACTCAGTATTCTGAAACAATAATTCATTTCCATCATTCCTTTGTTCAAACCTTTAAACTCTCTTTTCAAAATCAATTTACTGAAATCTAGTTTTCTACCTTAAGTAGACCATTTTGACAAACTGTAAAAAAATTCAAACAAGTGAATTTTAGCTCACAAGCTGTACCAAAATTAGAAAACAAAGTAAGTTGTCTCCTACCTATGGTTGTAATAACAGTGCCGGCAAAGAAGAAGGAACTTCCCAAATCCCAGTGACTGATTTGATTGGAGGTGTTTCCTAAAGGTATAATCCCTGCATTTATTGCTGCCACTATTTGCTGCAAGTTTAAAAAGAAATTTATCAGTACACATGAATCACATGGAGGCATCAAACAGTATATATTCCACCCCAGACGACCAATTAGACAAAGAGCATCAATTTTGAGGTTTGCTTTTCCATTTAAAGTATACAATATAGGTCAAAACTTTACACTAAAGAATTTAATACATTAACTTATAAGAAAATTATATTTGATATCGAGTGAATGAATCTGCATAAAGCTTATCATATTGTGTTATGATATGCATTCATATCATCATCCAGTACCATATTTAGCAACTTATTTGAATTAACAACTAAATATAGCAATAATTTTTAGTAAGCACCACAGAGTTAAAATATCAGATTGCAAACTACAATTTAAATACTATATAATAGCTTCATCAAAAAAACGAGTATTTCCAAAGTGCTAGTTATTTTGAATGGTAAACATAGGTATCCAAGCCTGGATTGTGTACAGCAGTAGAGAGTATAATATCAGTAAGGTCCAACAAAACAGGCTAAAATGACAAGGAACAGACAACAGCACTTCATCATCAAGCTTGAGTCGGTTCATTTATATCGAGATTCTTAGAATCTCTACAGATTTTTATAAATTCTATGACAATGAGTATCATCAATGACCTGTAGATGACAGTCAACAATATTCATATAGGAACACTAGAATCTGGATACTGCTTTGAGTAGTACTGGGAGACAGACAGAAAGATGATATTATAATCCCTTCTCAATCATCAGATGTTAGGGAGGGAAGAGGGAGCTCCAGAAACACAAACATAGAAGAGAATAAGTTAGGAGAAAATGTGTAGTAAAAGAGAGACATATAGATGGTGGCAAAAGACATTTCTGTTGGAAATACAGTTTTTAAATCTTTATCACTTCATTTCCAGATTTTAAAAATGGAAGGACCTTCATTTGATAGGCAAGGAAATTAAAGACCAAGAAAGGTAAAGTGACTTGTTTAAAGTTATATAGTTTATTAGCAAATGGACAAAAACTACACTGTGAAAATGGAGGCACTATCTGAAGTTAATGACATGTAAATGACATGTAAGTTAATGACAGTAACTATCTGAAGTTACTGTCAGATGTAAAAGAACAGGTAATCCAGAGCTGAAATGCAATATAAAATCTGTTGTCTGACTCGTCTTAAACTATAAATTGAAACTTCAATAGTTAATTGAATTTTAATGTTTTTATTTACTTTAACAATGATAAATATTCATTATTTTAAAAACTTAGGAAAATACAGCAAGGCATAAAGAGGATAATAAAAATTTTTCATAATTCCAGAATTCAGAGACAACCACTGTTAATGTATTAAGGTATCTTACTCCTGGCATTCTGCTACACATTTTACATAACTGGATTTATGAACTATATGAAATGTATTCTCTATTTTTATTTAATCTTATTCTATATGCGGTTTTCCTTGTCATTACCATATTTACTTAATCATTGCCCAATATGTAGACATAAATGCTGTTCTAAAATTTGTCTTATTATAATAAGTGCTGCTATGAACACATTTGCATATAAATATGTTTTCATTTCTGAATATTTTTGTGGGAGAGATTGCTAGAAATAAATTTGCCACATTGAAGATTATGAATATTTTAAAGCACTTGATGTATAGTAGCAAGTAGCTATCCAAGAAGGTTGTTACAATTTATAATTGCCCCCCAGCAATTTACAAATGCTTAGCAATACTATTACCTCTGATATTAATGTCTTATCTTTACTGAACTGATAAGAATTGTTTACATTTACGTATCCTTTAGTGAGTGAAGTTGAACACTAATGTTTCATCATATATTAAATGCACACGAATACGCATATATACACATATATGCACAACACACAATGAAGCTGGTTTTGAGATAACTGATTATCTGACTCTCTACTGTAAATATAATATCAGATAAGGCAGGTCTCCCTGATTATCCTTCTTTGAAAAATTTTTTTTTGAAGTTACTAACCTATTATTCTTGCATAAACTTAGGAATCATGTAGTTAAATTTTATAGAAATTTTCATTTTCACAGGTTTAATATATTTCTGTTGTTTGGATATATGTGAAATCTATAAATTAATTAAGAAAAATGAGCACTTTTATAATAGTGAAACTTCCCATCAAAGAACATGGTATGAATCTCCATTTACTGAGTCTCCTTTCATATTCTGAAATAGACCATTTTTTGTTATACTCCACATAGGACTGTAAGGTTATTTTTAGATATTTTACTTTTTTTCCATTTTATATTATAACTGGTTATTGCTGTTGTACACACAAGTATATACTGCCCATTCTTTGAGCCAGCAACTTTCAAATTTTTTTTATCTCAGAACCACTTTATGGTCTCAAAAATTATTGTAGACATCAAGGAGCATTGGAATGTGAGTTATAACTATTGATATTTATATTTTTGAATTTCTAACTTTCAAAATGTTTTGATTAATTCATGTAAAAATTACAATAAGCCCATTACATGGTAAAATAAGTTAACATACTTTTATGAAAAATAATTATGTTTTCCAAGGCAAAGATTTAGTGAGAAGAGAGGCATTGTTTTAGAATTTTATAAATCTCTTAAATGCCAGGCTTAATAGAAAGCAGATTCTAATATATGCTTCTGCAACCAATCTGGAAAACAGTATAGCGAGTCCTCAAAAAATTAAAAACAGAACTACCATACAATCCAGCAACTCCACTTCTTGGTATTTATCCAAATAACATGAAAAACATTAATTCAAAAAAGATATGTACCCCTATGTTCAGTGCTACATTATTTACAATAGCCGAGACATGGAAGCAACCTAAGGATCCATCAATAGATGGATACATATCTAATGGAATATTGCTCAGCCATCAAAAAGAATGAAATCTTGCCATTTGTAACATGAATGGACCTAAAGGGTATTATGTTAAGTGAAATACGTCAGACAGAAAAAGACAAAAACCATAGGATTTCACTTATATATGAAGTCTAAAAAACAAAACAAAGCAAAACATAAACTCATAGATACAGAGAACAAACTAGTGGTTGTCAGAGGGGAAAGGGCAGGCAGCTGGGTGAAATAAATAAAGGAGATTAAGAGTACAAACTTCCTCATCAAATAAATAAGTCACAGGAATGTGATACATGGCAAAAGGAATATAGTCAATAACACTGTAATAATTTTGTATGGTACAGAAGGTTACTAGGTTTATCATGATGATTATTCTGTAATGTATTTAAATGTTGAATCACTATATTGTATACCTGAAAATACTGTATGTCAACTGTACTTTAATTAAAAAGTATATTTTTATATTTTACAGACATTTCTTCAACACATTCATTTACTCAAAAAAATATTTATCAATTTTTTATGGTGCTAGACAATGGGAAAACAACAGAGAAGTGAAAACATGGGTGGTATAGATGAGAAAAGATAAGGCATGTCTTTAGATTCCACCCAATTAAGTAAAATTATTTTATTTAGTACAAGCAAGCTAATTCCTCCAACAATTGACCTAATAGCCTCCATAGCTAGCATCATCATTTTAGCCTATTCTTTTGCTTGTCAGTGATGAGGTTCAGCATTATCCAGACATTTGGATAAGTTCCACAAATTATTTAAACCCCAAAGAAGCAAATGTAGACTTAGAGACAGTAAAGTCTGGCAATGTCTGGGTTGTAAACAGTTATCACAGAGCTGTGATTATTGCAACAGAGGCTTCAGATGGAACCAGGAAAATGTCAAATCACTATGAGAATGAGTCTACCGTGAGGTCCTTTCTCTGGAAGATTCTTGTAAATTTATATTTTTAAAGAGGATTATTTATTTATCTAGCTATCTATCTATCTATCTATTTATTTATTTATTTGGCTGTGTTGGGTCTTCGTTGCTGTGCGCAGGTTTTTCTCTAGTTGCGGAGAGCGTGGGCTACTCTTCATTGTGGTGCACGGGCTTCTCATTTGGTGGCTTCTCTTGTTGTGGAGCACGGGCTCTAGGCACACAGGCTTCAGTAGCTGAGGCACGTGGGCTCAGTAGTTGTGGCTCACGGCCTCTAGAGCACAGGCTCAGTAGTTGTGGCACACGGGCTTAGTTGCTCCGTGGCATGTGGGATCTTCCCGGACCAGGGCTCGAACCTGTGTCCCATGCACTGGCAAGCGGATTCTTAACCACTGCGCCACCAGGGAAGCCCTATTTTATATTTTTGTACGAGGTCCCCTGGTCAACATCCACAGGAAATTGGATGCCCTTCACAAGTGCACTGACAGATCTAAGAGTCCCTACAATTTCAACGTCAATTCAGGCCATCAGAGCACTTAAAAAATGTCTTCATGAGAACTGTTTCTGTATGTGCCATATTATGTGATTAAAGTAACAATCACTTCATCTTTAATAAAAATTCACTTTTCCACTAACTGTAACTTTTGTGGACAATCAAGTCATGTTCACAATTTATGAATAAGTTGAATTTTTTAGGTTAGGGTAAAGAGAATGTGGGATCCTAGGCATTTAATCCCGAAGTACTGATCAAGGGAGGACTTCCAAATTTAACATACAATAGAAATAGCACAAAATACCCTTGAGTGGATTCACACTCAATTTTTGCTTTTCAGTTAATTGACAATCATAGAATGTGCATTAAGGAAAGGCAATTGCACACACGATTCTAGTCAAGAATAGGAGCTTAAACTTAAGAAATAGAGCTCTGAAAGGCTTATAGTCCTAGAGAGGATAAAGGATAAATTACTCATAAAAGTAATTATAAAAAATCTTGGGTTTCCATGGCAATGATGCCTTTAGAATCAAAGTTCACTGAGTTCTAATGTGAATTTGTGTATTCTTGAATTGTAAGAAGTTTCTGTCTCAATGTCATCTGGTGTTTTGGAACTACATCGAGCTTTAACACCGAACAACAATAAGACACACTTATTTGTAATTGTGAGAGACTAGTATACCCTTGGAACTCAAGGCAATCAATGACAATCATGAAAATGTTCCTGTGTGTCCAATGCCTAGGAACAACTTTAGCATGTGTTATAAAGTACTTGACTAGCTATTTTTTCATTGAAGGAAAAGATATTATAAAGTAAGTAACCCTGGGGTTAGGCCTGAAGAATATATTATTTTCAGTGTAGGTTATATTGTGGATCTTAAAATACAAGTTCTGATTTCACGTTTTTTTCCCCCTTTGCTCAGATGCTCAGATGTTCATGTTCACCAGAACAATACAGACTGTTCTGAATGCCTTCCATGAATTCCTCCTCTGTTAACATCATAACCAAGATTTCATTAAAATATGCTATCATACCTATAATCCTAAAAGTAGGGTCACATTAATAATTTGAAAATTTTAAGTGATATAAGAATTCTAAACTGCAGGTACAAGGCACTGGCATCTAATTGGGCTACATCAAAGATGTATGTGTAACTGGTTCAATGACAACTTCTTTTAACTGGATATTTAAGATTGATCTCATTTCTTCTCCTTTGAAAAAGGACATTATTTCAAATAAATTGATATAGTAGCTAAATCCAATTATAATTATACTGATACCTGTATAATTATACAGTTCCTCAAAGGGGAACAAGTATTCTCTTGCCAAATTTCTGTAAGACACAATTTTGTATCTTTTTTGGTCACTATTTCCTTGTGGAAGAACTAATTTCATCCTGAGTAGAGGCTAGCCTTTAGGAAAGAAGTCAAATCACACATTCACAACACTGCATCTGACCATTTCAACCATATAAACAAGACTATCTTGACTTGAAGAATGCATAATAAGGAAAGCAAAATAATGATGCTCTTATTGCCAAATGACTGTGGGAAGATATTATGTAGGTATCATTGCTATTTATTGTTACACCACAAAAAATCATCATCAGCCATCAATAATATGCAGCAATGTTTGAGGACTGTGGCTTAAGGCTGCAGGATCCTTATGCATCTTTGCCTTAACCTTCTGGCTATGCAGCAACATCATGATTACTTAATGCCAGATGATGTGAACTGCTCTGAAAAGTGCTGCCAATAAAACCAGAGAGTATTTCAAGATGGCCCTTACTCTTACAGGCTCAGAATTCAAATACAGCACTGGGAGATCCTAGGCAACCTCGATCAGCATATTTGAATCAATGAGTAGTCACATTTGTTTATCCATTTCCTAGGTGCTTTTCAGAAAATCTTTATTAGCCAAACATATTTGTCTTAAATGTTATTTATAGACATCTTTTGCATAAGAAGCTTCTCTTCTAATGTCAGTGACGTACTGTAGTCCTAATCACTGGGGCTGCTTCTTGGACCATTATACATATTAAACTAAGTTCAGCCAAAAAGTAGCATTATAGGGCTTCATTGCAAACTTACATGCAAAGGCAGCCCATAACATCCTTTGTACCACAGAGAAAAAATCCCCAGAAACCAAAACCATCTTCTTCACATTTGTGCCCTTTCTTGGTATTCTGGAGACTAAAGCAGTGCCATAGGCTTCCTTGCATGACATAATATTTCTGACAAATATTTCCATCAGAGTATCAACTAGGACTGTTGACAATCTAACGAGGAAGCAAACAACTTCCTAAAAACCATACCATATTAGCATACTGCCCCACAAAAGTATTCCAGTAGCAGCTCTCAGCTAATGATAATACTGGTGGAACCATGTAAAATTGCCAATATCCAAGCACTTTTTGGCCTATAAAATAGCAATTCCATATTAACATACAAGAGAATGGTATTTATGTTTTCATTAACACTGTAAAAACATGCTAACTTTCACTGAGTGTAACACTTATTACTGCAGAATTAAAGTTAATACGAGGAGGACCTTCAAGATGGCAGAGGAGTAAGACGTGGAGATCAATTTCCTCCCCACAAATACATCAAAAATACATCTGCCTGGGGAACTACTCCTACAGAACACCTACTGAACGCGGGCAGAAGACCTCAGACTTCCCAAAAGGCAAGATACTCCCCACGTAGTAGGGAAAAAAAGAATAGGGATGGGACCTGCACCTCTGGGAAGGAGCTGTGAAGGAGGAAAAGTTTCCACACACTACACTACTCCTACAGAACACCTACTGAACGCGGGCAGAAGACCTCAGACTTCCCAAAAGGCAAGATACTCCCCACGTAGTAGGGAAAAAAAGAATAGGGATGGGACCTGCACCTCTGGGAAGGAGCTGTGAAGGAGGAAAAGTTTCCACACACTAGGAAGCCCCTTCACTGGCGCAGATGGGCAGTGGCGGGGGGAAAGCTTCAGAGCCACAGAGGAGAGCACAACAACAGGGGTGCAGAGGGCAAAGCGGAGAGATTCCCGCAGACAGGACCGGTGCCAACCAGCATTCACCAGCCTGAGAGGCCTGTCTGCTCACCAAGTGGGGCAGGTGGGGGCTGGGAGCTGAGGCTTGGGCTTCGGAGATCAGAGTCCAGGGAGAGGACTGGGGTTGGCTGGGTGAACACAGCCTGAAGGGGGCTAGTGCGCCACAGCTGGCCAGGAGGGAGTCCAGGAAAAAGTCTGGACATGCCTGAGAGGCAAGAGACCATTGTTTCGGGATGCGTGAAGAGTGGGGATTCAGAGCACCACCGAAATGAGCTCTGAAGACAGGCGCGAGCCGCAGCTATCAGTGCAGACACCAGAGACGGGCATGAGACGCTAAGGCTGCTGCTGCAGCCACCAAGAAGCCTGTGTGCAAGCACAGGTCACTATCCACATCTCTCCTCCTGGGAGCCTGTGTAGCCCACCCCTACCAGGGTCCCATGATCCAGGGACAACTTCCCCGGGAAAACACACGGCGCACCTCAGGTTGTTGCAACGTCACGCTGGCCTCTATGGCCGCAGGCTCACCCTGCATTCCGCACCCCTCCCTTCCCCCGGCCTGAGTGAGCCAGAGTCACCTAATAAGCTGCTCCTTTAACCCCCTACTTTCTGGGCAAAGAACCGATGCCAGAGGGTGATCTACATGCAGAGGCGTGGCCAAATCCAAAGCTGAACCCCAGGAGATGTACAAACAAAGAAGAGAAAGGGAAATTTCTCTTTGCAGCCTCAGGAGCAGTGGATTAAATCTCCACAATCAACTTGATGTTCCCTGCACCTGTGGAATACCTGAAGAGACAACGAATCATGACAAAATTGCTGGGGTGGACTTTGGGAGCAACTGTAGACTTGGGGTTTGCTGTATGTGACTGACTACTTTCGATTTTTATATTAATCTTAGTATAGTTTTTTTTGTTTTTACTGTTTTTGTGTGTGTGTGTGTGTGTTTTTTTGTGGTATGCGGGCCTCTCACTGTTGTGGCCTCTCCCGTCACGGAGCACAGGCTCCGGACGTGCAGGCCCAGCGGACATAGCTCACGGGCCCAGCCCCTCCGCGGCATGTGGGATCCTCCCGGACCGGAGCACGAACCCGTGTTCCCCGCATCAGCAGGCAGACTCTCAACCACTGTGCCACCAGGGAAGCCCCTTAGTACAGTTTTTAGTGCTTCTTATCATTGGTGTATTTGTTTATTGGTTTAGTTGCTCTTTTCTGTTTTTTTAATTACTTTTACATTTATTTATTTAAATGATTTTTTAATATTTAAATAACTTTATTTACTTAATTTTATTTTATATATTTATCTTTCTTTCTTTCTTTTTCTCCATTTTCTCCTGAGCTGAGTAGCCACACATTTTTTAAAGTGCACATGGAACATTCCACAGGAGGGATCACATACTAGGCCACAAAACAAGCCTCGGTATATTTAAGAAAACTGAAATTATATCAAGTATCTTTTCTGACTACAATGCTGTGAGACTAGATATCAATTACAGGAAAAAAACTGTAAAAAATACAAACACATGGAGGCTAAACAATACACTACTAAATAACCAAGAGATCACTGAAGAAAGCAAAGAGGAAATAAAAAAATACCTAGAAACAAATGACAGTGCAAACACGATGACCCAAAACATATGGGATGCAGCAAAAGCAGTTCTAAGAGGGAAGTTTATAGCAATACAATCCTACCTCAAGAAACAAGAAACATTGCAAACAAAAACCCAAAATTTACATCTCAAGCAATTACACAAACAAACAAAAAAAAACCCAAAGGTAGCAGAAGAAATCATAAAGATCATATCAGAAATAAGTGAAAAAGAAATGAAGGAAATGATAGCAAAGATCAATAATGCTAAAAGTTGGTTCTATGAGAAAAAAAACAAAATTGATAGACCATTAGCCAGATTCACCAAGAACAAAAAGAAGACCCAAATCAACAGAATTAGAAATGAAAAAAAGGAGAAGTAACAACTGACACTGCAGAAATACAAACGCTCATGAGAGATTACTACAAGCAACTATATGCCAATAAAACGGACAACCTGGAAGAAACGGACAAATTCTTAGAAAAGCACAACCTTCTAAGACTGAACCAGGAAGAAATAGAAAATATAAACAGACCAATCACAAGCACTGAAATTGAGACTGTGATCAAAAATCTTCCAACAAACAAAAGCCCAGGACGAAATGGTTGCACAGGTGAACTCTATTGAACATTTAGAGAAAAGCTAACACCTATCCTTCTCAAACTCTTTCAAAATACAGCAGACAGAGGAACACTCCCCAACTCATTCTACAAGGCCACCATCACCCTGATAAAAAAACCAGACAAAGATGTCACAAGGAAAGAAAACTTCAGGCCAGAATCACTGATGAACGTAGATGCAAAAATCCTCAACAAAATACTAGCAAACAGAATCCAAAAGCATATTAAAAGGATCATACACCATGATCAAGTGGGGTTTATCCCAAGAATGCAAGGATTCTTCAATATATGCAAATCAATCAATGTGATACACCATATTAACAAATTGAAGGATAAACACCATATGATCATCTTAATAGATGCAGAAAAAGCTTTCGACAAAATTCAACACCGATTTATGATAAAAACCCGGCAGAAAGCAGGCATAGAGGAAACTTACCTCAACATAATAAAGGCCATATATGACAAACCCACAGCCAACATCGTTCTCAATGGTGAAAAACTGAAACCACTTCCTCTAAGATCAGGAACAAGACAAGGTTGTCCACTCTCATCGCTATTATTCAACATAGTTTTGGAAGTTTTAGGCACAGCAATCAGAGAAGAAAAGGAAATAAAAGGAACACAAATTGGAAAAGAAGAAGTAAAGCTGTCACTGTTTGCAGATGACATGATAATATACATAGAGAATCCTAAAGATGCTACCAGAAAACTATTAAAGCTAATCAATGAAGTTGGTAAAGTAGCAGGGTACAAAATTAATGCACAGAAATCTCCTGCATTCCTATACACTAATGATGAAAAATCTGAAAGATAAATTAAGGAAACACTCCCATTTACCATTGCAACAAAAAAGAATAAAATACCTAGACATAAACCTACCTAAGGAGACAAAAGACCTGTATGCAGAAAACTATAAGACACTGATGAAAGAAATTAAAGATGATACAAACAGATGGAGATATACCATGTTCCTGGAATGGAAGAATCAACATTGTGAAAATGACTATACTACCCAAAGCAATCTACAGATTCAGTGCAATCCCTATCAGACTACCAATGGCATTTTTCACAGAACTAGAACAAAAATTTTCACAACTTGTATGCAAACACAAAAGACCCCGAATACCAAAGCAATCTTGGGAAAGAAAAATGGAGCTGGAGGAATTAGGCTTCCTATTCCTCCAGCTCCCTGACTTCAGACTATACTACAAAGCTACAGAAATCAAGACAGTATGGTACTGGCACAAAAACAGAAATACAGACCAATGGATAGAAAGCCCAGAGATAAAGCCACACACATATGGTCACCGTGTCTTTGATAAAGGAGGCAAGAATATACAATGGAGAAAAGACAGCCTCTTCAATAAGTGGTGCTGGGAAAACTGGACAGCTACATGTAAAAGAATGAAATTAGAACACTCCCTAACACCGTACACAAAAATAAACTCAAAATGGATTAAAGACCTAAATGTAAGGCCAGGCCCTATAAAACTGTTAGAGGAAAACATAGGCAGAGTACTCTATGACATAAATCACAGCAAGGGGCTTCCCTGGTGGCTCAGTGGTTGAGAGTCCGCCTGTCGATGCAGGAGACACAGGTTTGTGCCCCGGTCTGGGAAGATCCCACATGCCGCAGAGCAGCTGGGCCCGTGAGCCATGGCCACTGAGCCTGCGCATCCGGAGTCTGTGCTCCGCAAGGGGAGAGGCCAAAATAGTGAGAGGCCCACGTACCACAAAAAAAACAAAAAACAAAAAACCCAATCCACAAATGGGCAGAAGACCTAAATAGACATTTCTCCAAAGAAGATATACAGATTGCCAACAAACACATGAAAGGATGCTCAACATCACTTAGTATTAGAGAAATGCAAATCAAAACTACAACGAGGTATCGCCTCACACTGGTCAGAATGGCCATCATCAAAAAATCTACAAACAACAAATGCTGGAGAGAGTGTGGAGAAAAGGGAACCCTCTTGCACTGTTGGTGGGAATGTAAACTGATAGAGCCACTATGGAGAACAGTATGGAGGTTCCTTAAAAGACTAAAAACAGAACTAACATATGACCCAGCAATCCCACTACTGGGCATATACCCTGAGAAAACCATAATTCAAAAAGAGTCATGTACCACAATGTTCATTGCACCTCTATTTACAATAGCCAGGACATGGAAGCAACCTAAGTGTCCATCAACAGATGAATGGATAAAGACGATGTGGCACATATATACAATGGAATATTACTCAACCTTAAAAAAAAATGAAATTGAGTTATTTGTAGTGAGGTGGATGGACCTAGAGTCTGTCATACAGAGTGAAGTAAGTCAGAAAGAGAAGAAAAAATGCCGTATGCTAACACATGTATATAGAATCTAAAAAAAAAAAAAAACAGTTCTGAAGAACCTTGGGGCAAGAGAGGAGTAAAGACACAGACGTAACGAATGGACTTGAGGACACGGGGAGGGGCAAGAGTAAGCTGGGACGAAGTGAGAGAGTGGCATGGACATATATGCACTACCAAATGTAAAACAGATAGCTAGTGGGAAGCAGCCGCATAGCACAGGGAGATCAGCTCTGTGCTTCGTGACCAACTAGAGGGGTGGGATAGGGAGGGTGGGAGGGAGACGCAAGAGGGAAAAGATATGGGGATATATGTATACATATAGCTGATTTACTCTGTTATACAGCAGAAACTAACACAACATTGTAAAGAGATTATACTCCAATAAAGATGTTAAGAAGTATAATAAAATTAAAAAAATAAAGTTAATGCCCATAAGCAGGAAACTGTTAATAGCAAATTAATCTACTATTGTCTTGCTTACAGTGAAGGACATATATGTGTTAGTTTAAGTAAAACCCTGTATGGTTGAGATTGCTTTTGTGAGAAAACATGGACTAACTACTGCATCCTTATTGGAAATTCAAGTTATGTCCAACATTTGCACGTATCTCAGAAATCAAGGGCAATTATCTACTATTTAAGATAATTACATTTGGTAGAAGTAAATTTGTATATTCATCATTTGATATCCAATATTTCATACATTCTAGCCTCCTGTTTGATAAATGAACTTAGTTTTTCAGAAATTCTATAGTTAGTTATACAGAGTTGGCATTTTTTTTGTTATTTTTTTTTTTGTCTAGGAAAATTTGAGGCAGCTACATAAATCCAAAATAGAAAAATAAATCCCCAAATTTTATTCCACAATTAAATGAACTGTAATAAGTATAGACAAAGGTCATATTTCTAAATCTAACATCAATAATCTTTTCCTTTTAAAAGATATATTTCTGGGCTTCCCTGGTGGCACAGTGGTTGCGAGTCCGCCTGCCAATGCAGGGGACACGGGTTCATGCCCCGGTCTGGGATGATCCCACATGCCGCGGAGCGGCTGGGCCCTTGAGCCATGGCCGCTGAGCCTGCGCGTCCGGAGCCTGTGCTCCGCAACGGGAGAGGCCACAACAGTGAGAGGTCCGCGTACCGGAAAAAAAAAAAAAAAAAAGATTTATTTCTGATTTCATGTGTAGAAAAGTGATGGAACAGTACATTTACATATTTTATACAGAACACAGGTGATTACATCATTCTATATTTAGAGTCTGGTAAAGAAGGAAGTTTTCAAGGTTTCCCCAGAGTATATCTTTTAAGTTCGAAAGGTAATATGCAGTACATTTTTAATGTTTTGTCTTTGTTAGAAACAATTTGAATCAAAACACATTTCCTATCTTCTTAAATAGGCTTTCAAAGTCCTTAGAGTGTGTTTCCAAATAATGCATGACCTAAGTTTAACCACACATTAATTAGAAACTTCTTACAAAGAAGAATCCTTTTTGTAAAAAACACAAAAAGCTTAATTCTTAAAGCTTAGAAAGGATAGTATTACCTACAGGAAGCAGTTTCCACATACCAGATTTTAGAAAGCACCTCTAAAAGTAAACATCTCGCTTACCTTCCCAAGACTTCCCTTCTATTTAGGGATAATGCCATGGCATGTCAAAGCTATTTTTATACAGACTAATGAAGTGTACAGCTTTTTGCTTGCTCTTTTGAAAGTGCAAATTTATTTCCTATTAGTAGAAACAAAAGCTTAAAATCCAAAGTCAGAACCAACAGAGAGCTGAAGGTGGAGGTTATCACCAGGGCTAGAAGCAAGAGACACACCGCAGGGTATGAGGGTCACCTTCCCTGTTTTATCCACTCTGGAAGCTTTTATTAATCATAAAAGTAATATATATATATATTGAACATTTGGAAAAATAAGAATTAAAAAAAATCACTCGCAGTTCCTAAAACAGTTTTTACAACATGCGTATATTCAATTTTTGGTTTTAACAGTTATCATAATAAATGTGCTTTCAACTAACATAAGCATGTTCTAAGGGTTTGGTTGTTTTTTTTGCGGTACGCGGGCCTCTCACTGTTGTGGCCTCTCCCGTTGCGGAGCATAGGCTCCGGACGCACAGGCTCAGCGGCCATGGCTCACGGGTCCAGCCGCTTCGCGGCATGTGGGATCTTCCCGCACCGGGGAACGAATCCGTGTTCCCTGCATCGGCAGGCGGACTCTCAACCACTGTGCCACCAGGGAAGCCCTGTTCTAAGGCATTTTGAAGTCATCAATATCTCGCTGAGTAGCTACATGTAAAATAGTTTACATACCACTCTTCTATCATTAAATGAATTTGTATAACAGAATCCAAGATCAAGTGATCATTTGCAAGGTGATTATAGAGACGATTTATACATCAGACAAGGATAGAACTGGAAACAGTGAAATTCTGTTATTCTTTGAGGCCTGTATGAAACGACACTGCGCTGTAGAAAGGATAAAACATGGTCAAGATCACTGAGTCCTTGCAACTCAGAAGGAGCCAAAAAAGATCCATGTAAAGCAAGCAGACTGAAACCTGCATTCCCCCAGCTGTGCTATTTTCCATGAATTTTCCTAAGTTCCATATTATTACACTGTGTATTAATCTTCTATCAGAATGTTAATTTCTATCCATCTACCTCATCTCAGCATAAGTTGGGGGTGGGGAGAGGTTAATAAAGGTAAAGGAAACTTTGGAGAGAGAAGGAGATAGAACAAGAAGTCAGAAAGAAACAAAAGGGCAAGTAGAAGAGAAAGAAGACCAAGGCTGTTTAGATAACACAGAGACATTTCTGGAAGAATAAGATAGGAACTTGGCCAGTTATAGTCACTCTGTCTAGGAAGTTCTTTTGAAAGAAGTTATCCTTAAAATAGGATTTGAGTAGGTGGAAGAGTGAGATCAAGGAGACATAGCACTAGGCAATATTTTTACACCAGTTTGCCCAGGCACACCACACTAACCAACATTTATTCATGCTCTGTTTTTAAGGCCTTAAGTTCTAAACTGATGAGAAAACAAAATAGCCCAAAACAGAACAAAGGGAGTTTTACAGTGTCAATTTCACGCATCCATAGAATTCCCAAATTTGGAGATTCTGTTGGCCTTTTCAATAGAATGTCACTGGTTTCTGCTCATTTGATTTTCCAATACACTTAAGTGTATACTTCCATAATAGATACCAGTTTGAACAAAAATATGCTTTATACCAATATAAAATTAATCATAGGGGAAATAGTTAGGGAAACTATTCAGGTTTCCACAGAAAGGCAATCTCGTTTTTATTAGAGGTTTTGAAAACAAGTGAATATTTTTTCCTGCCTTTCCTGAATATATAGTAAAAGATCATGACAAGGACTGAAAATCTTACGGTCTGTACACACACTCACAACCAACAAAGTAAGCTGTTAACCCCACTTGTATTAAAGGTAAACCAAACTTCCCACACCCCAAATTAGTCACCAATAAAGGCAAAATATCACAATACTAAAACATTCCAATAATATTCTGATAAACAGTTCCTCTGTTTCAGGCCCCGTAAAATTTACGTATTTCTCACTGCAGCTGAATTGACTCACTGCCATTAATAAACCTACAAGAAATGTTTGTGCTTTTGGGATCCAGGTAAAATTTCTTAATACACTGCAGAGTAAATTTACTAATGACTTGCTAACATTATGCAGAGAAAAGGAAGTCATGCAGAACTGCTTAATATGTTTATATTTCTTGGCTCTTAAGGTCACAGAATCAAGACAGAAAAAACAATATATGAATAACTTCCCAAAATGCAGTGATTCGTACTCATCCTGTCTTAGCTTCTTAGCTTTTAAAACCCCAAGTTTCCCCCATCTTTCTCAATTACACACCCATATACTTACCAGTTACAGCAAATCTGAACTGGTTGAAATCCATTTTGTTGAAAAATAGGAACCTGAATTTCTTATACTTTTTCAAGCCAACTGGAGTGACTGAGCTACCCTTTGACACCTGTCCAGTAGTTACTGCACAAAAATGCAATTAAATCCTTCCCTTGGGCACCTCTCAGCCTGACTTAAGAGTGTCACACCACACTTCAGCACTGAAAACGAGCCTGGCATCTCTCCTCATGTTTTCTACATTCGTCATTCACATGTGCAGCATCGTTCATCTTCATTCACACAAAGATACCAATCCCAAAAGCATTTCAGAGCACAGCAACCTGTGAAAGGAAAGATGCCCCAAAATCTACATGGTAAGCACAAGACTAGAGAATCTCCTCTGCTCAGAGGCCGAAAATGTGAAGATGCCATTAGCAGGGCAGTCTTTGCTGGAGGATGGGTCTAATGCCTGGAAAGGTACCAAGATGGGCTAACCATCCTTAGTGATCTTCACTTCTCCTGCCCACAAACTCCCTCAAATCAAGAATGTGTTTATGCTGGTAGAATGAGCACGATGGGCTATGTTTAAACTGGGCAGAGAGAGAGAGGAATGAAAAGTCACGGTAAAGCAACACAGAGTCTCTTGAGGATCCAGAGGGGGCATGGGAGGGGCAAGAGTGCTGGCATCAAGAGATGACTGAATACACCTGAGCCTCACTCACTTTTTCATTTTTAATCACCTGCTGTGCATCTACTGTATGTCCTCTAGACAGCTACCTCTCCTTAAGTAACTATTGGGAACCAGCAGTACAAGACCTGAGGTGCTCCGCCATCTCACAAAAATAACCCTGTGACCACTATCAGTAATGGTATCATTTGACAGGAATCAGATACATATAATTTATCTTCCACAAAAGCTGAGGCATAGAGAATCTAAATGGATCACTAGTTCAAAGTAAGTAAAAACAATAATAAAATAACCTGGAAAATCAGTCACGGGTCTTGGCGTTACTGTTTAGCTGTATTACATTTTTGGTTGCCTAGCTTTAGACATAGTTATTATTTATAATATGATTTCTATGTGATAACACTTTGAAAGTTCCAAGTAGTAAATATATTTGTAAATGATTTTTTTAAAAAAATAGTCCATCCATAAGTTTGAAGCTGGGTGAACATCTTGTTTATTTTGTCCACATGTATATAATGTATCCCAAATGATCATCAGGCCTTGTCTTATATCTTTGTGTCACATATGGCCTATATGTCTAGCATAATGCTAACTGCTCAAGAATTATTTGTGGCATATGCTGTGCTTACTGATTTCTAAGTACATATAAAATCACTAACATGAGCTGACTGACTCGAGTACTAATTGCACATTACAGGTCATGGTAAAGAGAGTAAGACTTTGCAGTAGCATTTGACACAGCTAATCTCTCCCCACTGGCAATATGTCTTAGCTCACACAACACGACTCTCTAGCTTTCCTCCAATCTCCCTGACTGCTGTCTCATCCCCCTCACCTTTGAGCCCATGGTTCTGTTCTCTATCCATCCACACTCTTAGGTGATTTTATTTAAACTCAAGGCTTTAAATATTCTCAGTATGCTGATAACTCCCAAAGGTATTCTTCATCCTAGACTGTTCCCTGCTTGGATGTCTGAAAGGCAGTTCAAACCAATCATATGCCAAATTGAACTCCTAAGCTCCTTCCTGAAACTGTTCCACATGAGTTCTTCCCATCTCAACAGTTGGCAACTTTATTTTTCTAGCTCCTCAGGCCCCAAACCTATGAACCATTCTAGACTTCTTTCTCTCACAACTCACATCAAATTCTGTTAGCTTTACCCTCAGAAGATCCCAATTTGACCACACCTCATCACATTCACTGCTTCTGTCCTCACCCAGGCCACCGCTGACTCCCTGCTGGGCTCTTGCAGTGGATTCTCAACTTCATCCACCTACATTCTCCTCCTCACAGGGCAACCGCAGTGATCCCTTTAAGTCACAGGTCAGATCATGTCCCTGCTCTGCTCCAAGTCCTTTCATGGTCCTGCAACTCACTCTGAGTAAAATCTAAGATCTCAAACACCAATTTACAAGGCCCTACA
>NW_006777801.1:244542-285354 GCF_000442215.2 Lipotes vexillifer
GCCCTACACGATCTGAACCCCTGTTACTCCTCTAACCTTTTAAAATACAAATTTCCCCTTCATTCATCCCCTGTAACCAGATGGCCTCTCCGCCAAGAATGTGCCTACCTCTGGGCCTTTGCTTTTGCTCTCCTGTCTACCTGGAATGCCTTCCTCCAGTTATTCACATGTCTATGTACAGCTATTTATTACCTTCCAGATCCATGCTAAAATATCTGAGTTCCCTGATCTGCCAATTTAATTAGCCCAGGCAGTGACTCTCTATTTTTCCAAAACGCTTAGAACTGTGGTTTTTCATTTGTAATTACCTTATATGTTTATTAGTTTACTTATTTATTGCTGCTATAATTATAAAAATCTTACTTGAGTTGTTCATGGCTTTAAAGTCCATGGCTTCAAGTGGGGTGACATCAGCAAGATGGTGAAAGAGAAATCTCAAGACCCTCTCCCCCTCCCCCAGAAAGAGGTACCAATTCAACCATGCACAGACTAGTTCCCTTAGTGAGAAATCCAGAAATCAGTTAAGAGGCTCCTAAACCTCAAATGAGCATGAAACCAACCACATCAAAGCTCGTAGAAAAATTCATGGCACTCGCCAGTTCAGTGTGGTGCAACTGGAAGAAAACCCAGCCTCTGGCTTCTCCTTAGAGAGGAAAGAAACTGGAACGTGCATCTAATGTTCTGGATTTTGGGGTACCACCCAAGGGACAGATTTCTGTCTTGCCCATCTTAGAGCACTTACAGGACTCCGTACACTAGATGCCTGGAGGACACTGAGAACCAAAGTGAGCTGGGCAGCTTGCAGCTTGCTTCTGCCACAAAGGATGCATGATACAGGTGACAGAGTCTATTACAGCTTAAGGCTGTCTCCCTCAGGGAACAGAAAAGAGTGGAGCATGTGTCTGACACTCCAGCTTTTTGGGACTAGCTACCCAAAGGGCTGGTTTCTATCTCATCCAACTCAAAGCACTGATGGGATGCAGCATATTCTAGAAACATTAGGACCACTGAGAATAAAAGAGACCTGGAAGGCTTGCAATAGCTCTAGAAAACCCACAGTACTAGACTCCAGAAGTAGCAAGAGATTACAAACACACAAATCCATCTAATTGGAAATTTATATGCATAAGTCCAGAGAGTATGTAACCACAGAAAAGGTTTGAGAGGCCCACCAAATCTCATGCTGGGCAGACTGGTTAAAGTCTTTTCCTGTACATAATCAGTCTGTAAAGAATGAGAGAGGTGGCTGTTTTTCCAAATGTGTGTATCACAACACAATATAACACCACACACAAAGAAACAGGGAAGCATGGCTCAATCAATGGAACAACATAAATCCCCAGAAACAAACACTAAAGAAACAAAGGTATATGAACTACCTCAAGGAATACTAAATAACTATCATAAAGATGATCAGTGAGCTAAGGAAAACAATGCATGAACAAAATGAGAATGTGCACAAAAAGAAAGTGTAAAAAAGAACAGAAATTTTGGAGCTGAAGAATACAATAACTGAATGGAAAATTCTCTAGAAGCATTCAACACCAGACCCAATCAAGCAGAAAAAAAGAATCAGGGAATAGAAAGACAAGAGATTTGAAATTATCCAGTCAGAGGAACAAAAAGAAAAAGAAGAAAGTAAAGAGAGGGAATTCTCTGGTGGCCCAGTGGTTACTACTGGGTGCTTTCACTGCTGGGGCCTGGGTTCAATCCCTGGTCAGGGAACTAAGATCCTGCCAGCTGTACAATGTGGCAAAAAAAAAAAAAAAGGAGTAAAGAGAGCCTAAGGGATTTAGGGACCACCATCAAGCAGACCAGTATACATCCAAAGACCCAGAAGTAGAAGAAAGAAAGAGGCAGAGAGCTTATTTGAATAAATAATGGCCAAAAACATCCCAATTCTGGGGAAGACAATAAACATACAGATTCAAGAAGCCCAAAAGATTCTCAGTAGGGTGAATCCAAAGAAGTCCCCATCCAGAGACATATAATCCGATTTTCAAAAGTCAAAGACAAAGGGAGAATTTTGAAAGCAGCAAGAGAAAAGTAACTTATCCCATACAAAGGACCACACATAAGACTATTAGTAGATTTCTCAGCAGAAAACCTGCAGGGCAGAAAAATATATTCAAAGTGCTAAAAGAAAAAAATGCCACCCAGGTACACTATATCTGGTAAAACTGTCCTTCAAAAATGAAAGATAAATAAAGACTTTGCCAGATTAAACAAAAATTAAAGGAGTTCATTACCACTCAGGCTGCCTTACAAGAAATGTTCAGGGAGTCTTTCATGTTGAAATGAAAGGATGTTAGAGAGCAACAAGAAAGCACATAAAAGTATAAACTTCACTCTTAAAGGTAAATATATAAACAAATATAGAATATTTGAAAGTGGTGCATAATTATTTTAATTCTGATATAGAACTTAAAATACAAGAGTATAAAAATAACTATAACCACAAAAACGTTAATGCACACAAAATAAAAAAGATGTAATTTGTGACATCAATACATAAAGCATGTGTGTGTAAGAAGAAGTAAAAGAGTAGAGTATTGGTACATAATTGAGGTTAAGTTGTTATCACCCTGAAATAGACTATTATAACTATAAGATGTTTTGTACAAGCCCCATAGAAACTACAAAGAAAATATGTATAGAAGATATACAAAAGAGAAAGAAACCAAAACATCATCACAAAAAATCAGCAAAAAAAAAAAAAGACAGCAAAGAGGAAAGAGGGACAAAAAGCTACAAGACAAACAGAAAGCAATGAACAAAACAGTAATAGTAAGTTCTCGCCTAAGATGTAGAGTGGCTGAATTGTTTTTTTTTAAAAAAAGGGATTCAACAATATGCTGTCTACAAGAAACTAGTTTAGATTTAAGGTGATACATAGACTGAAAAATAAAAGAATAGAAAAATATTCTCATGTGAATGGTAAAGAGAGTAGGGGTGGCCATACTTATATAGAAAAATAGACTTTAAGTCAGAAACTGAAACAAGAGACAAATAAGGGTATTATATAATGATAAAAGGGTTAATTCACCAGTAAGGTATAACAATTATAAGTATGTATGAATCTAACATCAGAGCATCCAAATACATGAAACAAACACTGACGTAACTAAAGGGAGAAATAAACAGCAACCACAATTATAGTAGTAGAGTTCAATGCCCCACTTTCAATAACTGATTGAGCATCCAGACAGAAGATCAATAAGGAAACAGAGGATATGAACAACACTATAAACCAAAGAACCTAACAGACATGCCCCTCAATTGCAGCAGAATACATATTTTTCTCAAGTGCCCACAGAACCTTCTCCAGGAAAGATCACATGTTAGGTCACAAAAAAGGTTTTAACAAAATTTAAGAAGACTGAAATCATACCAAGTATCTTTGCCAACTAAAATGGAATGAAACTAGAGATCAATAGCAGAAAAAGAACTAGAAAATTCACAAATTGTGGAAATTAAACAACATACTCCCGAACAACGAATGGTTCAAGGAAGAATCAAAAGGGAAATCAGAAAATATCTTGAGCCAAATAAAAATGAAAACACACATAACAAAGCATATGGAATGCAGCAAAAGCAGTACTGAGGGAAGTCAATAGTGGTAAACACCTTTATTAAAAAAGAAAGCTCTCAACTAAAGAACCTAACTGTATACCTCAAGAAACTAGAAAAAACAAAGCTCGATATTAGCAGAAGGACAGAAATAATAAAGATCAGAGCAGAAATAAGCAAAATAGAGAATAGAAAAACAGAAAAAATCAGCAAAAATAGGAGTTGGTGTTTTGAAAAAATAAACAAAATTGACAAACCTTTAGCTAATTGACTAAGAAAAAAAGTAAGAAGCCTCAAATAAATAAAATCAGAAATGAAAGAGGAGACGTTACAACCAATGCCACAGAAACAAAAATGATTATGAGACTATGATAAACAATTATACCCAACAAATTGGATAACCTAGAAGAAATGAATAAATTGCTAGAAACAATTTACAAAGACTGAGTCATGAAAAAAACAGAAAATTAAACATACCTAAGCTAGTAAGGAGATTGAATCAGTAATTGAAAAGCTCCCAACAAAGAAGAGCCCAGGGCCAGAGGATTCACTGATGAATGCTACCAAACATTTAAAGAAGAATTCACACCAATCTTTCCCAACCACTTCGAAAAAATTGAAAAGGACATTTCCAAACTTATTTTACAGAGTCAGCATTACCCTGATACCAAAGCCAGAAAAAGATACTACAATAAAAGAAAATTATATGCCAATATCTGTGAGGAATATAGATGCAAAAGTCATCAACAAAATACTATCAAACTGAATTCAATAGCACATTAAATGGATCATACACATGACCAAGTGAGATTTATCCCTGGGATGCAAGGATGATTCAATAAACAAAAATTAATCAACATGATAACATTAAGAGAAAAAGGAATAAAAATCATATATTCATCTCAATAGATAAAGAAAAACCATTTGAAAAAATTCAACACCCTGTCATGACAAAAAGTTTTCAGCAAACTAGAAACAGAAGGAAATTACTTCAACATAATAAAGGCCATATATGAAAAACCCACTGCTAGCATCATATTCAACAATGAAAAAAAGTTTTTCCTCAAAGATCAGGAACAAGGCAAGGATGCTCACTCTCACCACTTCTATTCAACATAGTACTGGAAGTCCTAAATAAAGCAATTAAGCAACAAAGAGAAATAAAACCATCCAAATTGAAAAGAAAGTAAAAGTATTTCTGTCCAGATTACATGACGTTTATATGTAGAAAATCCTAAAGATTACACACACAAAAAACTGTTAGTACTAATAAACAAATACAACAAAGTGGCAGAATACAAAATCAACAGAAGAAACAGTTGTGTTTCTACACTAACAGTGAACAATCAAAAAAATTAAGAAAACATTCTCATTTATAATAGCATCAAAAATGAATAAATACTTAGAAATAAACTTAACCAAGGAGGTGAATGACTTGTATAATGAAAAATACAAAATTTGCTGAAAGAAATGAAAGAAAACAGAAATAAATGGAAACATGTCCTGTGTTCATATATTGGAAGACTTAATATCATTGAAATGTCTATACTACCCAAAATGATTTACTGAGTCAATGAAACCCCTATTGAACTCTGAATGTTATACTTTGCAGAAATAAAAAACAATTCTAAAATTCATATGTTATTACTCTAGGAGGTGGATCAAAAAGGATCTTGCTGCGATTTATGTCAAAGACTGTTCTGCCTATGTTTTCTTCTAAGTTTTACAGTGTCTGGTCTTACATTTAGGTTTTTAATCCATTTTGAGTTTATTTTTGTGTATGGTGTTAGGAAGTGTTCTAATTTCATTCTTTTACATGTAGCTGTCCACTTTTCCCAGCATCACTTATTGAAGAGACTGTCATTTCCCCAGTGTATATTCTTGCCTCCTTTGGCCCAGATAAGGTGACTAATGAAAATAAAAACAAAAATAGATAAATGGGACTTAATTAAACTTAAAAGCTTTTGCACAGCAAAGGAAACCATAAATAAGCCAAAAAGACAACCCTCAGAATGGGAGAAAATATTTGCAAATGAAGCAACTGACAAAGGATTAATCTCCAAAATATACAAGCAGCTCATGCAGCTCAATATCAGAAAAACAAACAATCCAATCAAAAAATGGGCGGAAGACCTAAATAGACATTTCTCCAGTGAAGACATACAGATGGCCGACAACACATGAAGATGCTCAACATCACTAATTATTAGAGAAATGCAAATCAAAACTACAATGAGGTATCACCTCGCACTGGTCAGAATGGCCATCATCAAAAAATCTACAAACAATAAATGCCGGAGAAGTGTGGACAAAAGGAAACCCTCTTGCACTGTTGGTGGGAATGTAAATTGATACAGCCACTTTGAAGAACAGTATGGAAGTTCCTTAAAAAACTAAAAATAGAACTACCATGTGACCCACCAATCCCACTACTGGGCATATACCTTAAGAAAGACATAATTCAAAAAGATACGTGTACCCCAGTGTTCACTGCAGCACAATTTACAATAGCCAGGACATGGAAGCAACCTAAATGTCCATCGACAGACGAATAAAGAAGATGTGGTGCGTATATACAATGGAATATTATTCAGCCATAAAAAGGAACAAAATTGGGTCATTTGTAGTGATGTGGATGAACCCAGAGTCTGTCACACAGAATGAAGTCAGAAAAATATCGTATATTAATGCATATATATGGAATCTAGAAAAATGGTACTGATGAACCTATATGCAGGGCAGGAAAAGAGACACAGACATAGAGAACATACTTGTGGACACCGTGGGGGAAGGGGAGGGTGGGACGAAGCAAGAGAGTAGCACTGACATATATACACTACCATGTGTAAAACAGATAGCTAGTGGGAAGCTGCTGTATAGCACAAGGAGCTCAGCTCAGTGCTCTGTGATGACCTACAGGGGTGGGATGGGGGGGTGGGAGGGAGGCTCAAGACGGAGGGGATATATGTATACATATAGCTGATTCACTTCACTGTACAGCAGAAACTAACACAGCATTGTAAAGCAATTATACTCCAATAAAAAAAAAATTCATATGGAACTACAAAGGACCCCGCATAGCCAAAACAATTTTGAGAAAGAACAAAGCTGGAGGTCTCACACTTCCTAACTTCAAAACATATTACAAAGCTACATTAATCAAAACGGTATGGTATTGGCACATAGACAGACATATAGACAATGGAAGAGAAGAGAGAGCCCAGAAATAAAACCATGCATACATGATCAAATGATCTTCAACAAGAGTATCAAGACCACAAACAGGGAAAATACAGTCTCTTCAACAAATGATGTGGAAAACCGACATCCACATGCAAAAGAATGAAAGTGAACCCTCATCTTACATCATACACAAAAATCAACTTGAAATGGATTAAAGACTTAAACATAAGATCTGAAACTATAAAACTGTTAGAAGAAAACATAGGAGACAAACTTCATAAACCTGGTCTTGGCAATGATTTCTTGGAAATGTTGTCAAAAGCACTGGCAACAAAACAAAAATAGACAAGTGGGACTTCATCAAACTAAAAATCTTCTGTACAGGAAAGGAAACAATCAACAGAGTGAAAAGGCAACCTACAGAATGGGAGAAAATAATGGAAAACCATATATCTGATAAGGGGTTAATATCCAAAATACATAAGGAACTCCTACAAGTCAACAGCAAAAAAAATTAATAAAGTTAATATTTTTTAAATGAGCAAAAGACTTAAGTAGACATTTATTCAAAAATGATATACAAATGCCCAACAGGTACGTGAATAATGCTCACCATCACTAATCATGGAAATGCAAATCAAAACCACAATGAGATATAACCTCACATCATTAGGATGGCCATTATAAAAACAAAACAAAACAAAAAAACAAAAAATAGAACATAACAAGTGTTGCCAATGGTGTGGAGAAATTTGAACCCTTGGGCATTTTGGTGGGAATGTAAAATGGTGCAGCCACTATAGGAAATAGTATGGATGGTCCTCAAAAATTAAAGATAGAACTAGCTTATGATCCAGCTATTCCATCTCTGAATATTTAACCAAAAGAATCAAAGACAGATTCCCAAAGAAATATCTACGTTCTATGATCACTGCAGCATTGTTCACATTAGTCAAGAGGTGAAAATAACCTAAATGTCAGTCAATGGAGGAATGGATAGAGAAGAAAGCGGTATATGCATACAATGAAATATTATTCAGCCTTAAAAAAAAAGGCATCCTTGTCACATGCTACAACTTGAATGAACCTTGAGGACATTATGCTAAGTGAAATAAGCTAGTCACAGAAGGTCAAATACTTCATGATTCCATTTACATGTGGTATCTAAGTGGTCAAACTCAACAGAAGCAGAAAGTAGAATGGTGGTTACCAGGGTTTGGGTGGGGGCAGGGAAGTGCAGTTGCTTTCTCAATGGAGATAGAGCCTCAGTCATGCAATATGCAAAAGTTCAAGAGATCTGCTGTACAACATTGTGCTTACAGTTAACAATACTGCACTTAACACCTAAGAATTTGTTAACAGGGTAGATCTCATGCTATGCACCACAATAAAAAAATAATAATAAAAGGTTAAGTCCCTGACATAGGAGAAGAGTCTTAAAAGACTATGGTATATCCATAAAATGGCATACTATAAAGCCATTAAAAAGAATTTCATAAATCTATAGTTAAAGATATAGATATAGATTCATAATATTGCAAAGTGAGACAATTAGGATATAAAATAATATGTATCATAAAGTACAGTTTTGAGAGAAAAAGAAACCATAGTCTCATACAGTGCCAGGTACATAATAGGTATTCAATAAATATTCACTTAACATGCAAACATTCATGGAATTTTCTTTCATTTACCAGATAAATTTTTTTTTAATTCTAAGTTGTCTCACTTCTCCTTCCTAGTTCATTTTGATTTATCATCCCCTAATTAAAAGGATTAATCCTTTTAAAAATCTATTTATAACTTTATCTGGCAATTTTGATGGCAAGAACCTTCAAAAGGACACTACTCACTTTAATTTTTCTCAAGATTCAGAAGGATTCTCCCTAATCCTAAAATTCTGAGATTTTTTTTTTTCATTCATTCATCCAGCCAGCCAGCCAGCCAGCCAGCCAGCCAGCCATTTATTCATTCACCATAAGAGGCAGCAAGCAATGGACAGGTGCAAAATAATGAGTCATCTATATGGGTATACAGACTGTATACAGACTGCAGCTCTGGAGGACAGAAAACAAAATATCTGCACTACTTCTTTCAACAAAATAAAAAATGTTAGAATGCAGCTCTGATCTTGGAAAGATGCTTATATTTATAAGAGAAAGAAAAAGGAGAAATTGGGAGGTGGGGGATAAAATGTAGGGAGCTAGAACTCACGGATCCAATAGTGTTCTTTTACTAACTGGTAGCAGGCTCTTAGAAAAATTACTGAACTGTTTATTTTCTTAGCTCAAAATGACAGAGTTTGACTAGGCACTGTAGATTCCAAGTTCCAAATTCAATTAGTTTATTCCTTAAAATGTTGTACGCAATTAATACAAAATACATTATGATAAAATTTTGCTGACACTTTTCAGCAATTCCCTGACTTTCAGATATAGTTACCACTTTTGCTTGCTCTCTGCATTTTCTTTGAGACTCAAAGATCATATCTCAGTTCAGTTTATATATGAGATTAACTTATTTTTTTCTTTTCCTCAAGAAAGGAATCTCATTAGGTCCCTAACAAGAAGGCTATCTGAAACAATTTAATCCTGCATAAGGAAAGGATCACAGAGGATAAAACACAGACACAAACACACAAACATACACACAAGTTCTCTATGGATCAAGAAATAAGGCTACGAGGTACTGACTAAAGAGAATAAAGCAGGAAGTCTTGTCCTATCAAAAAACAGTTTTCATTATTTTTGTATAATAGCACCATATAGCTGTCCATGAAAAATATGTCTCAGGAATGATGTCATTATCATAAAATAAGATTATTTACAATTTTAATTAAGCCAACTTATTTAAAACTAGCCTCATGTAATAGATCTTTCAGGCCTGCTCAAATCAAGAGCCAAATGTCATTATCTGATAAAACATCTTCCAGAAATGAACACTGCTGTGATGCTTTGGAACTTGTTAACCAGAGAGAAAAAAAAGGAAATCGTTATTTATCAAGGAAAAACTAATTACACAATTATTTACAGTAACATGTAAGCTCTAACATGCCTAGAAATATCACTGTCGTGGAAGATTTTAAATAAAAAATAATTTTTAAAGGTAATAAAATATACACCTTATATCCTAAAATGGATACTAGAATGTATTTTGATAAAATAAAAATAAAGGGCTTCTGCCACACAGAGCCCATGCAAATCATCTAGCAATTATCTATGCTCATGACAATGATCTTCTTTTCAATGAATCTTAGACACATTAAGTTGAATATCTAGTATCAGCTTCAGAACACTCAGCCATCTCCTCTCTCCCTTATATCTTCCCCAAAAGTACACACATTTCCAGGATCATCGCCCTTGAGCACGTCTTCCTGAAGGGCTCCTATCCTACCAGCCCAAACCCTGCTTGTCCCCCCTTATTTAAAATTCTTCACAAAATCAACTTTCATTAAAATTTCTCCAATTAATCTTTCTAATCCCCCTAAGTCACCACCTTATTTGCCTAGCACAATTATGATATAATTATGTTTGTTTCTTTCTAAACTTTCTATTTGTCAATTTCCACTGCATGTAAAACCTAGACCACTAATGAAGACCTATGAGGCTTTGGCCTGTTTCCCTTAACTCGTGAATGATGGGCCAACCACACTGGTGTTTGCATAGGCCCTCGGACACACCAAGAATGCTCCCACCTTTGCATTTGCTGCCTACTCCTCCTCAAACGCTTCCTCCCAAGATCTCTACATGACTGACTCCCTCATTCAAACCTCATCCCAAGGTCACCAGCTCAGAGAAAACACAGCCCTTCTGGAGGAGCCCTGCTCCCATCATTCCATCTCACTGGGTCATTCTTTAGTCTTCAGAACATTTGTACTTCCTGAAATTATCTTGTTCAGCTACTTCTTAGTTTATTTTTAGTCACTTCCCACTAGGATAGAAGCTTCATGAGAGCAGGACTCTGTCAGTATAGTTCTATGTTGATGACTCCCCTTGCTTAAAACTACACCTCTTAAAAAACATTACATGCAGAATGAATAAATGAATGAATGTGCATTTTAACTACCTCTTCCTTTAGATGAGTAAGTCTTACCTCAGGTCTCCCTAATAGCTGATATGCTACCTGAATGTGATACATGAATGCAAAAATGTTTCTGAGTAAGGATGCAGAAAGAGAACTCAGGATGTCCAGTGTGTGCCCTAATGCCCCCAAAAATTCAGATTCACAAAACTATGCTGCAAATCAATTTTGTTGTCCTGTACGAGTGATAAGTTACTTTGACTTATCAAAATGTAATTTTGTCTTATAAAATTCTATTTAATAAACACTGGGAATAAATCATTTGATGATTTGTTCATGGACTAGGACAAATGGAAAACAGCAGCAGCCTGCCTACCTCCTGAGAAGCAAGAGAAAAACAGGTGTTCAAAGAAACCCTCACTAACCCCTCCCTCATGCAACAGGAACTTCAGAACTGCACCCAGCAACATTTAAATTTCCTTACAGACTGGTAGGTAATTAACATTGTAAATTCTACTTTACCAGAAAAAAGCACAAGCACTAGAGCAAGCTTTAAAGTCAAAGCTAAGAAGACCTCTGCCATATTCACTAGCTTCGTCTTTGCTCAACAAACGCCTGGGTCCCGATCATCTGAGATGCTGCTATGTGAAAATACGCTGCCCACTAAAGAACATAATTTGTATGCATCTCCGTGGCTATTTTAAGGAAAATAAGACCTTCCCCTGCAAAATAAAAGATAAGAATCCTAAATCCATCTAATAAGGATGTTTCCTCTTTCTAGTCCATTTGGGCTTGCCTTGCTTGGAAATCTGAGAGTGAATCCTGACCACACTATCACTCTGCTGGAAACCCACAGACCCATGGGGTGGTGGCTTGGGTTAACACATAACCTCCCTAAGGACTCCCCTTCAAATATGGAGGAGGAGTGAGGTACCTCTGCTCTCGGGGTTAACACCAAAACGTCTAAATGGACACAAACCAGTGTCTCTTCACCCATTAATCTCAGAATCTGCTTCCCTGGGACCATTAGTTTCTCTCTTGTGCTGATCGCACATATGTCCAAGGAGAGTGGAGTTCATTTTATTGTACCTGTCACTTAAATCAAATGTTTTCAAATCACCCTCTATAGTATATGAATAACAGTGATAGGAAAGGAGAACTTTTCATTTGCCCAAAAGGAACATGTCCTGTTTTAGCAATTACGAGTTCTGATGACTCCCCCTACTCCTCTAACTGAGCTTTAGCAAAATAAGAAGAGATGCATAACTGTAGAAAAGGGACTTTACAACAGCCAAGAAACGATTTTGGGACCCTAAAAATGGAAAAGTTAAGAATTAAAGATTCTTTTTCCTGAAATATGCATCACTGCAACCCATGTGGCCACGTAACAGTGTCTACTGAGATCCTCCTCCCTTTTCACATTCATTGCTTTACTTATTTCCCAAAGTTCCCTTAAATGCTACATCACTAGAGAATGCATTTTACTTCTACAAGCCTCTGGTAAATTCTGATTCCTTAGGTACCCCTGAAAAAACACATACTTTTAACACATAAAACACATAAAACATAAAAACACATACTTTTAATGAGTCTGCAAATATTGGCACTTTCACTTAACATTACTATAAACTGAGGGCTAATCACAGACTAATTGAGCTCTCTCATTTATACGTAACAGTAAGTTCTAAATAAACTGGAGTTTTCTGAGAAAAACTAAAAGCAAAACAGAGTGAAAGCACATGAAGAATATTTCTGAACACATATGCAAGTTAACTAATCACAGGGTAAAAATAAAGCACTACTGCGTAGAGAAAGTATGCTTCGCCAATCCAAAAGCTATTATAAGGGAGTACGTAAGGACGTAGAGAAAAAATAATTAGCAAAGTGTAAGCAGTCATAAAAAGAAAACTATGTACTAAAGACTGAGAAAAAATGTTCTTTGTAAAAATGGGAAAATTTTTAAAAATGGGTATGTTTGGTTACAGGTCTAAAAGAAAAGGTTTTAACAGTTTAAAAAATGTAGGTATAATAAACATATATTTGAAGGGATAAATGTAAATCTAAGTTATCTGTTCTGCAGTTTTAACTTTACACTAAAAAGGGAAATATCAAAGTGTGGAAATACTACCGTGATCTGTGAAATGCCTGATGTTCAATTAAATTTTTAAAATCTCACATGCCTGGGTAAAGAGGCACACAAATGAGAACTGAGGCTCACCTTTGTCAAGTGAAAACTAATGGATTTGGGAGAAAATAACCCAGGCTACCCTGTTCAAATAGTGTTTTCAGTAACCTAGAAGAAGCCTCAAGTCACTGCAATTCTTTGCCTGAGGACATCATTCAACAACAACAACATACAAAACACTAGGCATCATCAGAGTGGTAACAGAAATAAAACGGGGAAAAAAAGGACAAGGAAAGAATTAAAACAGAAAGCCACTCCTGTGCTACATTATGATTCCTCCTCTTCTGGAGTACTGCCCACAGCTCTAACAGACACTTCTCAAAATGTTAACTGAGCAGAAAGCAGTTCAAAAAAGGATAAGTAAAATAATCAAGAAGACACTGTAAGTGCTAAGGAAGAGATGAAAATACAGGACTACCGGAAAGGCAAAGACCCAAGACACACAACGCCACGGATGACAAAAGCATACAGAGCTGAGGAAGAATGAATTCTACATGCGGTAGGGGATGAAGATAACAAAGACAGTGTCCCTCTCCGTAGACGGGAATTTCATGACTTTGTTTGCTAAATTCGCTAAGCAAATGGCTTAAAACTTAAAGGATGTAATTTTATAAAAGAGCAAATAAAAAGAGACACTTTATGGAGTAGAATGTAAGACGCTTATCTCAAGAGAAGGTACAAGGTGAAATGCGGTTACATTCAAACAGTTTAGATAAATTAAGCTTATGAATATTAGATCCATGACAGATTTTTCATAATGTCATGAGGCACTGGGTAAAGTTGTCCTTTTGAAGGGAACTGAGGCACTGTTTTAATATGTTCCTTAGATAGTTAAGAGTAAGAAATACTAAGCTAGATGAACTACTATTCTTGATTCAGCCAAGATATTCAAATGTTCATAAAAATGAAAGGCAGGGAAATAGCTGAAAAAGTTAGAAAACATCATCTCATTCCCTTACTGAAAAGGATATTACCTAACCTATGTGAATACTTAATAAATAACAAAATAGGAGGATCCCAATAGCACGACGGAAAGGAACCACCATTTATTTCCTGAAATGAAAACATTTCAGGATGTAGCAGTTCTACGACTACAAGATCTACAAGTAGATGAGTGCTTCTCCTCTTTTGCAATGCCACAGGTTCCATTCTTCTATACCCTTCAATACTCCATACTTGAACTCTTCAGTCAGTACTTCGGTTTCCTCTATTCATCACTTATTAAGAGAATGAACCTTTTCGACCAAAGGACGATAAGGGAAACTAAATCCCCCACCACAAGGGATGTGGGGAGTACTAGTACTCTGTGTCAGGTCCTCTATGTCAAAACCCTTCGGACAATAGCTAGCATGAAGACTTGGAATATTCCTGAATCATACCCTACACAATGGTGAGCAAAAGATGGCGATGGCAAAATGGCATGCATCTGTGATCCCATGTGTGAACAATTCTGTACACACATGGGACATACGCATATGTGTGTATATACACCAACACACACACACACCCTTCAGTCTATTCCATTTGTGTATAATGCCTAAAGAGAGGTCTTGGCCAACTCTGGAGGGAAGGATTTCAGATGTTACTTTCTTCTTGATACCTTCTGGTATCACCTGGATTTTGTACAAGATACTATTAATACTTTGTGAATGTTAGAAACCAAGAAAGGAGTAAAAGTGCTATAATCCTATAGACAGAATGTTAACTTAGTGTGTTCTTATAACTATTTCCCTCTGCTCTTCCTCTTTCCACTCCTGTCCACCTCTTCCATTCAGGCAAGAATCCTCCAGCTTTGAATCACCTTCCCTGACCTCACCTGCTCAGGCTTTTCTCACCTGCTCAGGCTTCAGCATGACTAATGCCCAACTACACACGTTTCTGCATAATATTTTAGTTGCTCACTGTGGCCTTATAATTGTACTCTCATCCTCCACAAGTATATATTTTGCCTTCACATTTACAGACCTGCTGCATCTTCTGCTGCTGATCTTTGCTTCTACGGCATGGATGTGCCAGCACGCTGGTACGGCATGGATGTGCCAGATGCACCAGCAACTTAAAATGAAGAAAGTGTACCCTAGGTGCACAAGTCAGAAATCTGATTTAGTTTGTGGGGTTAGATAAAAGGGGATCCCAGGGAGAAAATACAACAAAATAATGTCACGCCTAAAAAGGCCTTTTGGAACAATGGAAACGAGCTATAGTCACCTGGATGACAGCTCTGCAGCTCTAATGCTCGTTGTGCCACTTTCAGCATCTCAAGCCAAAAAAGGCTGAGTGACCTGGGTGGGGTTAAACATTCTGTGCCTCAGTTCCCTTATCTACAAAAGGGGGATGATGAAGAATAAACTCTCTGTTTCCTGACCAAACAAAAGAGAATACACATATAAGTACTTTTTAAAGAGATATAGCCTTGGACTAAATATTTACTGGGTATTTACTATCACTAGACATTGTGATACACACATTCCTGTGTAAGTATCTAAGCAAAAGGCCCTGGAGATGGAGTCACAAGGAAGAATCTAATCAAGGTACCATTTTGTCTCTTTCTGAACTGCAAGGCACCTAATCTGTCTGTGCCTCAGTTTCCTCACTTTGCAAATGTGAATTAATATATACATGTCAGGGGATGTGTGAATTAAATAATATAATATACCTTAACATGCAAAATGGTATTCAAATATATGATAAAATGAAAATATGGAATGTACAACTCTGAGAATTTTAGAGCCACCATCATAATTGCTATGGACAGATCTATAATAGTCAAACTTCACTCTAATACTATTTGACTGAGCTTTACATTTAAGTCATATTTTAAGTTTAGACCAAAGAAATTGTCAGCCAAAAAATATTTTTAAATGTATTACAATGTATATGCAGAATAATTCTGCTCACTCTGCAATAACCATTCCAGCTATCAAATAGTGTCCTAGCCATTATTTTAAAATAATATTCCTTTTTAATCATATCAGTTTGGGTGATATTTTATTGATATATAATATTCATATAGCACTTTACTATTTTTTTTACCAATATTAACTAGTTAAGTTTCATATATCCTTTGGAGATAAAATCATTTTCTGACAATTACTTTTATGTTTTATAATAAAAACCTAAGTATAATTAGGAAACAGTGAATGAAACTATCTCAATTGTTACTGGATGTACTTACACATGGAAAAAGTGTTTCCCTTTTCATTCTTTCACTCTGAAAGTCAAGACAGCATGAAAATAGGGGCTGGGATGGGAGGCAAACATAAGTTATCCTACTAAGAAAGTAGCAAATGGGAGAGTCCCAGGAAAACTGAAAACTGACAAGGTTTTCTTTAAGACTTCTGTATCACCCTTGATACCTAACTCCCTCTTCTAACTTTGAAAACAGCACTCTTGAGAAATCCTCACCCTTGAAGCCCAGTCCTTTAAATGACTCATAGATAATCTGCTAAAATAATCCAAGCTACTAGAAGTTTACACATTATACCATCTAAAAATGCTTTTTCCAGAGATTAACCCCAAGTGCATAAAGTATTTTATGGGATGTTTAAATATTTTTCAGGCAATTTTTTTGTTAGAATCGGGTTCCTAAAGTCTAAATTCATCCAAAATATTGAACAGGAAAAGTAAATCACTGATAAGAAAAGACAGCCCTTTTAGATGCTTTCTGGACAACATGATTTTGTGTCCATAAATAAAATGATCAAAGATGAACATACGCTTTCCAAAAGTGAAGCCAAATATTTAATATACCTCGATGCTTGTACAAACTAGAATAACAGCCACCAAACCATTGTATACAGAATCAGACAGTATCACCCGCCACCGTATAAAATCAGTTCTAAGCACGCTTTTCATATGCTAAACCATCCCATTTGCCATTAAGACAGCCATAATCCAAAACATAATTGGGCTTCCCTATTCAAACACTTTCAGTGGCTCCCATGCCTAGAGACATACTTTTTAAATGTTTCTTTTAAAGGGTTTCTACAGGCAAAGAAAAAAGAAACCTTAAGAGGTCTGGGGGCATAGAGTGAGACAGCTTGCTAAAACAAGAGGAACATCCTTGAAATCTTAGGTTGTAAATCAGTCATTCACGCAGACTTTGGATCTGTTCCTCAGCAACCTCTACATGTTGAAGTGCTCCTGGGGTCATACTAGAATCTCTGCTCATCTCAACCTGCACTCATTCTCCAGGTGATTTCATCCAACGTCTTGACTTTAAATGCTTTCTGTATAATGATGACTTCCAAAAGTATATCTTGGGCTTCCCTGGTGGTGCAGTGGTTGGGAGTCTACCTGCCAAGGCAGGGGACGTGGGTTCGAGCCCTGGTCTGGGAAGATCCCACATGTCGCAGAGCGGCTGGCCCATGAGCCATGGCCGCTGAGCCTGCGCATCTGGAGCCTGTGCTCCGCAACGAGAGGCTGCGACAGTGAGAGGCCAGCGCATGGCGATGAAGAGTGGCCCCCGCTTGCCACAACTAGGGAAAGCCCCTTGCACAGAAGACACAACACAGCAAAAAATAAATAAATAAATAATGTTTTAAAATTTTAAAAAAAAGTATATCTTTAGTCTGACCCCTCCCCCAAAGACCAAACTCACATTTCCAGCATCCTACTTAACTTCTACCCTTGAATGTCCTCACAGGCATCGCAAATTTAACTTGACTGTGCTGGCCTGGAATTGGCCTGAGGCGTTGGGCTAAAGTACCCACACAACACTGTCCCTTAGTAAAGGCATGAGACACTCTGATCAAGAGTATTGTTTTATAACCATGACCTGAGGGGCTTCAGGGAGGTTAGCACCAGCTTGTCAGTGTTATTTATGGATAACATTGTGATGGATGATTTGCACCTGGTCTCAGAGAGACTCCTGGAAAGCTCTGCCACTCAGGCTGGTTATATAGCAAGAAAATGCCTATGTGACCAGCGGGGGATCAGAAACTCCAGCCAAGGCGCCATTTTGGTCTCCCTGGCCCGCAATGTTCTGTGCACACACTGGTGGTTCTTGATCCAAGAGATCAGTATGGCCTGGCATGGCCTTACAGAGGGAGGACAAGTCCAGCTGGTTCCTGGCCCCGCCAGACCCCATGCTGCGATATGACCCTTGCCTGTGGTGCAGATCCTTATTTGGGTGCTGTTGTTGTACTGCACCACGTTCCTACATTACACTATAGATCTGTAAGCACTGTTATGTGGGGTCCTGTGAATCTTCTTCAATAATCGAAGCCCGTCTAATGGACACGATTAGTGCCCCAAACTAAGCTCCTGACATCACCCCCAATCCAGGTCCCCCTGCACTGCTCATCTCAGAAAAATGGGAACTGTACTCTTTTAGTTTCTTAGGACAAAAATGTTGGGGTTATCTTTGACTCCTCACCTTTGCCCTGCCCATCCTGTCCGTAAGTCTCATTGGCTCTCCTTCCAAGATATATCCAGAATCTGACCATATCTCACAACTTTCTCTACAACAACCTTACTTCAAGCTCCCCTTATCCATCACCAGGATTATTACAACAGCCTCATAACTGCTCCCTCTGTTTCTGCCCGCAGCCTCCTGCAGTCTATTCTGAACTCAGCAGCCAGAGTGATCCTGGTGAAACATAAGCCAGAATAGAACACTCATCTGTACTAAAAAGCCAAACTCCTGATTCTCACTTACAAGGCCCTATAGGACTTGGCCCACATTACCTGCCTGACATCACCTTCTACCACGCCCTTCCAGCATCCTTGCTGTTCCTCTGCAGGCCAGGAACGCTCTCATCTTTGGGACATGCTGGGCCCTCTGCTCAGTGTTATTCCCCAGACTGCCCCTTGGCTAATTCCCTCACGCCCTTCATTTAAAAGTCACCTTATCAGTGACCTTATCTAAAATTAATCACCAAGACCATCCAACGTTTCCCACCCCTCTTCACTACTTTATTTTTTTCTCCTGAGACTTATCACTAACATACTATCTTCCCCCAGTAAAATGCAAGCTCGCCAAGGGCAAGAATTTTCATGTGTTTTATTCTCTACTGTATTTCAGTGCCTGCGACAACGCACAGGGAATTCAACAAGAATTCAATAAATATCTATGAATGAATACATGCTTATAGAATTAGTATAAAACAATGTTTTTCTTTCTTTTTTTTTAAAGTCTAGTTCATTGGCATTCTAGGAAGGCACGTAGCTCCAAGTATCCCCTGGTATACAACCAATGCCCTCAACGGCGCATCTACTCCAGCTGCAGGGGAATAGGCCTAGGGTAAAGCCCACCTCCTTCCCGTGGAATAAGAGGCCTTGCTCTACTCTGTTAGACTCGCTCATGCCGCTGCCCCTCACACCCAGACAAATCAGTTACGCCATGCCCTCTGCCTAGAACATCTACTGATTCCAATTTTTCCTCCAGAGAGCACTGATTCCACACTTAAAATCCAGCTTCCCTTTCACCTCTTCTTCTGTGTCTTCCCAACTCTCAGTGGGTGGTTAATTTCTTCCTCAGTAGCCCAGCTCCAATCTGCAAGTAGTTCTATTATAACTAAGTTTGTAGCAGTCTCCTCCATTGACTCTGAAGGAGAGAGTAACTTAAGAGAAGCCAGGTTTTCCCCCATCAATTTACTTGGCTCAATACCCAGCACAAAGGTCAACACACTGGAAGTGCTCAATAAATGTCACTCAATGAAGCAGTAAGAACAAAACTGAGAAGAGGGAACAGTGCAGAGAATATAATCTCCTCAACTGGAAGACTCCAAAGATCTAGACCTGAGGCCACCACATGACCTTGTGAAATGTGTCAGTTTCTTCACCCAAAAAGTGGATAGAATACCTTCCCCACCTACCTCACAGGGGTGTAGAGCTCAAACGATAAAACAAAAGTCAAATCTCCCATAAGATGTTTTTATTATCAATGTATAGATCATAGATTTTTGCCCCGTTTTTTAATCTCAGAATTGACTCAGCAAACATGGAAATAACTAGATTAAAACCAGGTATATCTAATATAACTATGCCTCTACTGGTTTATGACATTCAAACAGGATAAAACCAGGAAGTGTTGTCCAAAAAGAATATTAAAATCCAGGTTATATACTTTCCATATATATGGAGAGATAGATATGTTATATAATGTAAATCACGATGTACAGAGGACTATAATTTGATATTTATTATACTCTAATATACGGAATATTAAGGAACTTGACAGCAAACTTTAATGTTTATTAAATTTTTTTAGAGGCAGTAAATATAGGAGCTAAAATCATAAGCTCTGGAGTCTGTCCATTTAGCTTTGAATAACAGTGCACCCTACCTTTTAGAAAATTAGCTCTTGGAAAATTAGCTCCCTCTGACTCAGTTTCCACCTAAGTTAAATACAGATAATAAGGCACATACCTCATAGGGTTGTTTAAGAGAATTAAAGGAGCTAATACATGGAAAGGGTTAAAATAGTGCCTCGCATATAGTAAGTGCTCATTAAAATTTGGCTATTGTTAATGGTATTCATGACTCTTGAAACTTAAAAATGTTTCCATATATTTTTCTGTACTGGCATCACACTAACAAATGTAATGGAAGTTGAAAAGCCAAAGTTTTCAAAGTATTTCATCCCAGAAAAGTTCTCTTTGTCTTGATATCTCTGCCACCACCTCAATCTTGCCTTAGAGGGTCTTTGTCAAAAACAGCACTTAGGGACTTCCCTGGTGGTCCAGTGGTTAAGACTCCATGCTCCCAAAGCAGGGGGCCCGGGTTCAATCCCTGGTCAGGGAACTAGATCCCGTGTGCCGCAACTAAGAGCCCACATGCCGCAACAAAGATCCCGCGTGCCGCAACTAAGACCGGTGCAACCAAATAAATAAATAAATATTTTAAAAAACCAAACAGCACTTAGATGGAACACACACGATGGGACTCGATAGCAGAAAAGGAAGTTGCTCTCATGTGCCTTAACGCTCCATTTCCCAATCTCCCCCCCCCGCCCCCCCCACCCTGCCCCCAAGCCCAGGCTACCCTGTGATACAACCACAGCATGGAATGAGGTTACCATCACCCACCCAGAGGTGTAATTAATAACTGGAGGCCAGATTAGGTTAACTGTACCTGACGTTGGCCTTACTGCCTGACTACCCACTTCCTCTTTACCCACTATTCACAAAAGGAATCCAGAATTCCTTCTCCACCAACACGAGGGCTGAACTTCTAACTTCTCCAACTGTTTTCCCCTCAGCACTGAAAGCCCTGGAAGAGTGGAGACTCCTAGGAATAAAGCCCGACCAAGATTCTGAAGACCTGAACTCTCATCCTAAAGATACTATCTGGGATAAATCATTAGGTTTCTTAGCCTCCTAATCCTTAATGCTGCGATATTTCTGCCTAATATACCTGCTCATGAGGTTTTAAGGGAGGATTAAAAGGGAAAATAAACACGGGAAAAACACTTGGAAATTTATGAGAACTATACAAGTGAAATGTAATTCTAATATATAATTCCTGGCTCATTTGCTTTCCTCCCTATTTAGACACTGACTTTGATCCTTGGAGCTATGCCATTATAAAGATTTCTTTTACAAGAAGAAATTATGTTCAAAGAGAAAAAAATAATGTATTAAAACCATAGGGTTATAAAGGTGAGTGATATGACAATAAATAACAGGCAAACCTCTGCATTTAAAAACACTCAATGAGCACCAAAATCCTTAAGATTTTTTAAGAAGCAAAGATACTCAATCGGCAATGAATATTAATAAAGCTAAAATGGATTGCCTGTGTAGAGCAAAAAGAAAAATAATTAGGTCATATATTGAGCTCTGTTTGTTCATTCCAAAAACAATGTAGCATTTTTTTCCTGCCCAAGACAAACAACCTCACTTGAGAAGGTAAGTATGCAATTACCTGAATCAGATGCTTCCACCCAATAAAGAGATAAGCAGAGAAGGAAAAATAACAACAGCAGCAAATAAACCTAACACGTCTTGAGCACCTAAATGCCTTCCACGGATTCTCTCTTTACTCCTTACAGCAACCTTACTTGATAGGTATTCTTCCCTCATTCTAGACAGACCTAAAGCTTAGAGAGGAAAATTACTTGTTCAAGATGACACCTCTAGGAAAGTACTCAAATGGAATTTAAAACATCCTATCGAATCCCACAGGTTAGGCTTTTACCACGACTCCATGCTCCCTCCACCAAAATAACATAGAGCTCTTCTTCTAAAACCCAAGGGAAGTGGAGATTCTTTAAAGATTTTTAGTACGTCTAAGGATGATGGGCACAAATCAAGAGTGAAGTGGAAGTGATCTTATGCAGGAACAGACAATGGGGTGGCTGGACTGATGATATTATTTGGCAGGTTCACTGTCAATACTGAAAATGGCACCATCATCTACAAAAAGTAGGGAATTCAGTATCCAATTATCTGAAGAACCTTTCCAAAATTTAAGTCAAATAGGTGAGATGCAGAAGTGTCTGAATGTGGTAGGAGCTAAATGAGGATCAGAGAATACTAGCTTTGATAGCTTTCAATAAGACTTGAACTAGAACTTGCGTATTCTATAAATAAAGAGGGCTATGGAGGACAGAGGTAGCATTTGGGGATCCATGGCAAGAGGGAATGAAAGAGGAAAGGTCGTAGAACAAGAAACTGGGTAAAAATCAATAATAATTTCTTCTCTCAATCGACTATTCCAACTCACTCAAATGATGTAAAACCAAACATAAGATGAGAAAGAAACTGCTCAGTTGATGGCTCACAGATGGTTTTCAATCCCATTTGGCATAAATCTGGTAAGAAAAATAGGCTCTATAGGAAAACGAATATATGTACAATTAAAATGTTTCCACCAGTCAGATCTCTCCTTGAAAGAAAATTCTAGGGCTTTCTTCTTGACGAAGATTCTTGGTTGGACCAATGATTTGTTTTAAACAAAAGAAATCTACAAAAAAAATATAGCCATCTCCAAGGAGCCTAACTGAAATTTTTTAATCATTTTGGGATTAAATTTTTTTTAAATGTTTTTCCATGAGGATACTGTTCTGCTATTAGAGAGAACAGTATTATTAATTTAAAACTAAATTAGTTTTTATTCAAAAACTCCATTTTTCTGCGTTACTAGTAAATTGCTTTTAGTTGGGGTTTAGAGAAGCAATGATTAATCACTTCTCCCCAGACACCTAAAAAAGGCAGTTATCAGAGTCATGCTTTGGCTAGATTAAAGAAGTGAGCTATGGCTTGTTAGCCATGAGATGTATCCACCACAAACTCATCTTTTCTATCTTATGATAGCCACTGCCATGATGACTGCACTTCTGCCTTATATTCTCCCCTCATTTGCCACAGCAACGTTTCTCAGTCGGCAGCGGTCCTCTAACCCTGAGGGCCTCCAGCAAGGTAACCCTGTGTTCACAGAACTGTCCACTGGCAGTTCTAAGACAAGGCAAAGGAAAAGAAAGCAGGGTGACAACAGGACAGAAATAGAGAAACACAAGAGCAGAAGAGGATGAGAAGCAGCAGGGAGTGGAAGAAATAAGGAAGAAGAAAAGAGGGAGGCAGTACAATAAAGAGAAAAAGAAACTGTGGCCAAGAGGTCTACACTAAGGAGAAACGTGGGAGAGGACCCCACAGGCATATCGGAGGGCCTAGTACTAAGTTATTGCCTCTTATTCTTACTTGTCTTTGCCCACAGAGAAAACAGAATTACAACTCCTGGGTGCCAGTTACCTGGATGAGTTCGTCCAGCTCAGTCGAATTGACACAGGAGTGCTGGGAAATGAACGTCTGCTTCTGGATCACAATGGTGGTCCTCTGGGAAATCTCGTGAGGCTGCTCCAACGCTTTGAACACTGTGGCTCCGATGATCAGATAGAGGACGACCACCAGGAAAATCGTGGAGACCGTCTTCCATTTCATAACATTAATGGTCGTGTCAGTCTCCACCCGGGAAGCAAGCACGGTGGGTTTCGTGGAGAACGAGAGCCTTGGTTTAGAGTTCTGAGCGGCAGATTTAGGATCCAGCAAGTCAGGGGCCGCCACTGCCAACAATAGAGAATGGAGGTTAGGTTGAAGGAGGTTAGAGGGGGATGGCTTGGGTTCTTTCAGGGGTCAGCAAAGCTGGACTGAACTTGCTCTCCTGGTGGAAGCTCCAGAGCCTAAACCACAAGTATATAAGTGTTCAAGGAAAAGGGGCTGGGTCTTAGCTCTCTGCTGCTATTGGGGTTTCCGATGGGAGGAAAAAAACAGGAAGCGGACTAAGAACCTTAAAAAAAAAGAATGCCTGAGGACTTCCTAATTAATTTCAAAATTTATATCTGTCCAACGTGCTAGTCAACACATTTACAGAACTCCTAAGAGTTGATGGTACTAAGCTAGATATTTGAGTGCTCATAAAGAAGGCTAATGGATTATTCCTGTTCTCAAGAACTTAACACTCTATACCACAAGCAATCAGTGTAAAGAACGTTATCTATTTTTATTTAAAAATTCATTATCATACAGGAATTGTATTGTAAGTGAATTTGCGATCCAAACATTGTTGCTCGAAGTAGAACGTTAGTAATTATCTGGTAAAACATGATGGCAAATAAACCACTCAGTAGCGCAATCATTTCTTTTTGCTGTCCTCCAAAGTGGGCTCATGATTAATCATTCTCTGTATTTTGTTATTCAGTCTCGGACATCTTTAAAAAAAAAACAAAAGTACTGCTACCCATTCTGGCACACAATCATAGGTGCAGCCAAGAGATGACAAGTTCCTTCCATTTCAACAGTGAACATTATCAAGAAAAAAAATTAAAAACATTGTCTCACACCTTAGACCCTACATGCTCTGTACAGAGCTAATTGCTCCATTAGAGTGGATTTATGTGTTCTCTTACAAATTCCCATATATTCTGAGGTGACTCTAAATCCATTTATTATTCATCTCAGCTGTTCAAAAATATCATTAATGGATTTCCTTTTAGAAAATTCAAGAGATACTAGACTTCCACGTGCTAAGGGGAAAATAAGCCATCTACTACAGAATTGGAAAGGCAACACTGAACCAAAAGGGGTCATAGAATGGCTGAAAGATGGGAGATTTAAAAAAAAATCAACTCAACCATAATAATCAATTTAACATCCATAATTGTTAGAGATATAAGTAAAATTACTTTAGTGTATATAATACAGTTTTAATAAAATGATAACCTAATCTAAAAGACACTTTTAAGTAAGTATATAAGAAATAATCTATGAAATTGCACCCAAATACCCTACAGGAACCTGAAATTACTCGAAAATAAGAAGTGACGATTTTCACATGGCTACATAGCCTGCCCTCTTGACTGCCACTGTGAGTTAAATGTAGGACTACCACAGCTGGAGTTCATAAAATAAATCATCGGTTGGCCGTCGGAAAGAAGCTTTGCAAGCAAAGCTATGTGAAGCACCAGACCTAAGTAAGCAGTGTTGTATAATGATGACAGATAACAGAGGGCTCCTCAATCAGCAAAACTCTGGTTCTGACTTTGAGGAGAAGTCGGAGCTCTGATGACTTAACTGTACCCCTGTCTCCAAGCGGAGATTCCACATACCTACAGCTCATTTCAGCAATTTCCAATGGTTCAACCTGCTATAACAAGTATGTACACATTTTCCTCCTGATACAGTCAGCTGCTCCAAATAAAGCCGCAAACTAGCAGACGCCTTTAACACGTGATATTCATAAAGGCAACTTCACCCAAAATTAGCACTGGATACATGTTTAATGTTTTAATTTTTTGGAAACATTTTAACAGAAATGTTGATAACAGCTAAAATCACTGTCATCTGCTGTCTAGCCACTCCACCCCACCTGCAAGCTGCTTAGTGAGTCTCCGTGAAAAATAAAGGTCATAATCTAAAATTAAGCCATCTTTGGAATAAAAATAACAGAAAATCACATAGAAGCTCCATATTATCTCTCTGAAGGAAGCTTTACAAGCGTTCTCTGTGCTCTCATATTTCTGATTTTTCACATCACTGGTTTCTGGTCTGCGGAACTGGAAAACACCAAGACCGTTTACCTCTATGCTCCCAAATCCTACTCCTAGATTGCAGTGCTAAACTAAGGTATTATTGATATAACATGCTTTGGGGGAAAGGGGACAGATTTTTTTTTAAGATTGTGTCTGTGTGTTATTAAGCTAATACATTTCCTGATGGATTTTAATTCTTTTAAGCTATTGCCTTATTTTTTAATTAGCAGAAATATATATAATACATATTTGGCAGACAGAATGGGCAGAAACTAGTGAAATACCAAAATTAAAAACAACAGCCTTTCCCCTCGGTTTAATACGGGGAACCCTCTGGGTTTCCATCTCCACGTCGTTTGATGTATGATCATGAAGAGAAGCTCCTTAGAACAAGGAATCAAAGATTCACCCCTTCCACACACTCTCCCGGCACCATCACTACCTCCCTTCTCTGCCCCCAGCACCTCACAGCGTCCTCTTAATCCTGGTTTCCCATCCTCACCCAGGTATGTCTTCTTCGCTCCCGGCCACAACTGAGGACTCAATACCAGGACAAATGAGTTTTCAGCACCACTGCCTATACCACCACGCAACGGGCAACAAGTGTGACCAGGGTCACCATGCGTCCTGCCCGTCGGCTACTCCCAAGAGCTGACCCTCCTCCTCCTTCGGAAACTCCCCCAAGTGTCCCAAACCCATACCCAAGGCAGATGCAAAACCCCCAGGCACCAGCGGGAGAGTGGGGAGAAGCAGCCAGGAGAGGATCCGGGGATAGATTTGCCTCCAACCCCAAATTATGACCCAACACCTTGGACGGGAAACGAAGGTGGAAAACGTCCGCTTGCTGCCGGCGGGGCTTTTGCAGCCCTCACCGGACTGGTTGGGGCTGAAAGCCCGCGGCGGGAGGTGGGGAAGAGGGTACCTGGGGGTCTCACCTTCTCCTGCTCTATGGCCGGGTCTCTCCCGCGAGGCGCTGGGAAGCATGAGGCATGCAGCATTCACAATGTTTTTGGGTTTTTTTGTTTTTGTTTTTGTTTTTTGGGTTTTTTTTTTTTTTGAAAAAGACGGACTTGAAGCTTTTACAAACACGCCATTGTACTCACTTCTTATTCAGAGACGGGCTGCGCGCTCCGAGCTGCATGGGCAGGCATTTTCCCCGGCTTTGTTTTACAAGGTGGGGAGAGCGGGGCTGGACGCGGGAGGGAGGGTGGGGGCAGCGTGAGAAGAAACGGAATCGCGGGAAGGAGGGGACACCGGCGGGCCGGGCAGAGGGCGAGGCCGAGGCCAAGTTGGGCTGGGGCGCCGCCGCCCCCGCGCGCGCCTGCGGCCGGGCCCGGGTCACCAGGAGAGCGCCGGCCACCCGGGTCCCGCGCCGGCCAGCAGCCGCCGCCGCCGCCGCGCTCTCCGCCCCGGGCTCCGCGCTGGCCGGGCCCCTGCGCTGCGCGGCGCGGGGGTGGTGGGTGCAGCCCGAGCCGCAGTGCGCCCCGGCGTCTTTGTGCGCGAGCCTCGCTCAGCCCCTCTTCGCATGTCTTTGCGCGTCTCCCAGGCAGAGCCCTCCGTGCCCCGGGGGTGGAGGTGGGGTGGGGGTGGCACGGTCTCAGCGCGCCCGGCGCCCTCCAGCCCGCAGCTCGGCCGCCCCCCGCCGCTCTCCCTTCCAGGCTCGCTCCTCTCGCCCCTCGCTAGTTCCTTTCCCTCCTTTCGGAACTCCCTCCCCTTCGCACCCCTCCCACACCCCACCGCGTCTCACCGCCTGGGCTCTCCTCGCCGCACCCCCTGCGAGCCCAACCCTCGCCTGCGTCTCCCCCGCCTCTTCCAAACTACCCCTCAAGCCGCCTCCCCGCCTGGGGGCATGACCATTGGATTCACCTGCAGTCTCTCCTCCTTTCGGCCCCTTCCACTAACCCTGACCCCTCCCTAGATCCTCACTCACGTTATTGGGCACAACTGGCTCCAGCCCATCTCCTTCCAAGTCGGGTCGCGGGGGTGTGGGACCGAGCTTTAGGGAGCGGGTTTCTGGACCCCAGCACGTGGGCATCCTGCCCTCCCTCCGACCCCCCCCTCCCGCCCCAGGGTTGTACAGAGTCGTACACCTGAAACCCTTGGAGTGGGGTCGGTAATGAGGATGCTGATTTCTTCCAGTCTGCGCTTGGAGAAGGGTTATCAAGTCACCACCAACCACCACCCCATCTCCAAGGGTGCTCGACCTAGGCAGCTAGCTCTGATGGGCAGAGTGTTGCACGAATGGGGAAAGCACCGGGAGCCAGGGTGAAGACATTTAGGGAGGCAAAGGGAACGGAAGAAAAATCTATTCGGTCCCAGGGCGAGACCCCTTTTGCTGGGAACAGAGGTTGACGAATGTGGTCGGTAAAGCAGCGGGGTGGGAGACCTCAGACCTCAGTCTGAACTCGGCGCTCCCCGCACACCTCCGCATCAGGATCCCAGCTTGGCAGGTACCAGACTCCGCCCAGACTAGCAGACGACCGCGTGGGGACAGCTGAACTCCTGGCGACCCCGGTGCGGGAACCGAACCCGCAGAGGAAGGGGAGAAAGCGCACAGAGGACGGGCTGCAGCTGTAATGAGCGAGTCTTCTCACCGCACACGTGATGTAGTGGAACTTCAGCTGGTTTGTAAACTCTTTTCTTCCTTCCTACTTTCGCAGCGGAATCCCCTGCAGACCTCCACCCTCCCACCTCCACCGCTGTGTGAGTTTATCTTCCAGAACCGTTGCTCGGTCAGACTGGAGTATTTCCCCACTTACCAGGAGAATTTCGTAGCGAAAGCTATAGACGTGAAGGAGGTAAGGTAGAACAGAAAGACTGTCGATTGTAAAAAGAACGTTGTAAACCTTTCGCGAGGCTGTGGCCGTCTACGATTTAAATGCCAAATTACTTTTTAAATTCCAGAATAGGTTCAGCTGGCTGTCTCCTTCTTTCTCCTATTAAAAATGTCTCCTTATTAGGAATTCCTTCCTGCTGGAATTGAAACATGTTTTTCTCGACTTCTGCTCTCAATAAGAGTATAATCGGATGTCCTTTCTCAAATGTGAATGCTGACTTAAAACCCTTTTAGACTCTGGGTCACAGGTAATATGCTTCCTGATCTGGCTTCTCTTTTTCATTCCTGGTCCTCCTGGCTACTGTCATCTTCCCTCACACACCTTCCCCAGTCCTCTCCCCAACTTTACATGACTAAGACACTGCATCAGTAGGGTTCTCCAGAGAAACAGAACAGATAAGATGTATTCGTGTGTATATAAATTTTATTTTAAGGAATTGGCTCACACAACCACGGGGGCTGTCGAGTCCATCTGAAATCCCCAGGGTAGTTCTGGAAAATCAGGCAAGAGTTAATGCTTCAGTCTTGAATTTCTTTTCTGGGAAACCTCAGTGTTTGTTCATAAGACCTTCAACTGATTATATGTGCCCTACCCACATCATCAAGGGTGATCTCTCCTTAAAGTCCGACTGTAGATGTTAACCACATCTACAAAATACCTGCACAGCAACACGTAGGTCAGTGTCTGATTAGATAATTGGGTGCTATAGCCTAGCCAAGTTGACGCATCAAACTAACCATCACAGGTATTATCTTCCAGATCACCCAGCAGTTAAAGTTTCTCGTAAATCCTAGTCAGGTGTTTCACTATTTGCTTCCCAGGACAACTTATGCTTCTATTTTTGCACTTGTCACATTGTGTTGTGCTTCTTTAAACTAGACTGTAAGCTCAGTTAGGGCATAAACCATGTCTTTCTGTTCCCCATAGTATCCACAGTAACCAGTGACTAGCGCTAAATACACGTTTGATAAACAACTGAATAAAAGTGAGATTGCAGACATCATTTATCTGGCCTCCTTCTAGATATTTGGAACTAGGTATCTTACATTTATAGGAAATGAGATAAATCCACCACTTAAATCATTTTCTACCCTATCACAGGCTTTGTGTTCTCTGAGTAAAATGATCCCAAACACTTTGAGTATTCTTTTTTTTTCACTTTTCCCCTTTTGCTTGGTGATTCTTTTTTGTCCCATCTGGGTCTTTTGCAAATTTAGCCACACCTTGCTAAGCACTGGTCCTCTGTCCAACTGGCTAATACTTACTGAAGTGTGGGATTAACTCATAGTTTAAATATGCCTGTGTGGTGCATCCCTTCCTCATGGGATGTAAGACTCACCACCAATCCCAAATGCTGATTTGCCATTTTCCCTCCTTTTTTCTATCAAGTCATGTGTGGCAGTGGTCCTCCATGTTCCCCTTGCATTATTCTCACATTAGGCACACATATATGTAGAGGGCTGAGAGTAGGGGGCCACGGATATACTTTACAGAGACATTAAAATAAGATTTGAAAAAGAAACAAACAAAATTCCAAACTGTAGCATTAGCAGGAATCATTCCAACAAGCTAGCCTCAACCTCACAAATTATTCAAAAGAACCAAGAAACTAGTCCCCACACTGACTCTAGCCCTGCTTTCTACTGCAGCCGCTCACAGCCCCCTCAATTAAAGACCCCTACCCCTTTAAGAGCCACCTTGCACTTACTCACTGTGTTTGAAGTAAGGGGGGGAAAAAGGGGATAGACTAGTTTGTGTATCGTTGCAACTGGAGAAACAAGGAAATGGGATGGTTTATCCTGTTTAATTTTATGTCTGCATTTCTCATACATATAAATCCCACCAAACTGTCATAGAAAAACTAGATGGACTCTATTTCTTTCATGCTGCCAGACCCAGGCTACTCAACACCCATTAACTTAATTTTAATGGACAGGAAAACCTGAAATATGTAATAAAAAGATTTAGTGCCCCCAAATTCTATACTCCCTTCCTTCCAGTGCTTTCAGAGTTGCTGTTATGCTCCAACCAGCAGCAAGAAATCTACAGGACTTCACTTTCATGTTCAGTTTCTTTTTTGACCTTGGCCTACTCATAGTTAAAACAAAAAGTAAACAAAAAAAGAGTGTGCCACTGTCTTTTCCATAATTCCATTCACACCTAGAATTTCGGAGTTAAGGTGACTTCTGTGGGTATCCTAACTCTGCCATTTGTGAACAATGTTGAGTCTGAGGGAGTCCCTTTGTCTCTCTGACCATTGGTTTCGTCATCTACAAAACAGGGATACTACACTGAACCCACAAGAGATTGCTGTAAGAATTAAACACATATGTGTTTAACGTTGTAGGTCCTCAAAAGAATTTCATTCTCTCTTGTGCTTGACCTAACCCAACGAACCAGGGGGCTCCCGGCCTAGCAAGACCACCAACAAATTCCAACTCTATAATAAATCTTGGCATTTATTTAATCTTCTGGATAACACAATTGCACAGGTCTAAGATGAGGAAGAATGAATCACTTTTGTCAAATATCTATTAAGTGCCTACCCAGTACCAAACAGGAGCTCTGTGGATATAGCAAGGTTGCTGCCTTCATTAAGCTTATGGTCTAGAGAGGGAAGGTGCTAAACAAACCTAAAATTAAAATTCTAATCAATGCAATAAGTGGAAGGTACAGATTACAAGAGTATATAATGTTGGAGGGTCCGGCAGGCCTGTCAAAAGAAGTGACATTACAGTTGAGCCCTGAAGATGAGCGTGGGTGGAGAGGAAGAGGCATAATGTAAGGAAAGAGCTTCCTTGGGAGAAGGAAGAATGTGTGGCAGGAAGAAGCTTGGAGAATTTGGGGAGCTCAGAGAGTGAGGAGTGGTGATAGACAGTGAACAAGCTAGAAAGGCAGGCAGAGAGCAGGTCATAAGGCCTTGGATTTTAGTTAATGGGACTTTGATGAATTTGCAGCAGAGCACTAATTTCATCAGATGACATTTAAAAGAAATCACTCTGGTTGCTACGTGGAGAACAGACAGAAGGTGAACACAAATGAAAGCATGTTCAGATGCTATTGCTTTAGTCCAGGTGAGAGATTCATAGTGGCTTGTATGGGAGTGAAAGAGAGGATATGAGAGGTGGCAGCAGTAGATCATCAGGCCTCTGTGATCCACCAGGTATGGGGAGTGAATGCTGAGAGAGAGGGTGGGCATTTTCCAAGAGGTTCTAGTTCATGTAAACTTAGAGAAGACAACAGTATAGGCAGTACTTCATTGAAATGCCTGCCTGATGTGGTCCCTCCAGGGACACTTACCTTCCCCCCTTATGGCTGTTATGTTTCTTGTGGGACTCATCGCTGATTGTCAGTGTCATGTGTGTCCTGGGTCTCAGCCAACACAGTCATGATTCCTCAGCCTTTCAATTGGTTCAGGCACAGGGCTGTGACCCACTCAGCCAACAGAACTTATGCCAGGGTTTCTGAGGAAAGAGACTTTCATGCTACATCACTGATCTTGAACCTGAAAGTCTTGGAGACTATTATGACAATAAGAGAAGAGAAGCTACCTGAGAATGGAGCCAGTACAGAGCAAATAGAACCAAAATGACCAGTTCTTTGTGACTACATTTTATCAATCACCTGTATCAAACTACACCATAAGCCATACAAATTTTCTTTTTGTATAAGCCAAATTTGTCTTGATATTTCTGATACTAGAAAGTCCTAATCAAAACATTACAAAGCAAAGAACTAGAGAAAGTGAGAAACGATTTACCTATATGGGGTCTCTAGGTTGACCTCCAATGATTCCTGCCGCCTGGTATTCATGCCCTGTGTTATGAAACCCTCCAGCCCCCTTGAATGTGAGCTGCTAATGAACAGAATACATCGCAAGCAATGGGATGTCCCTTCCAAGGTTAGGTTATAAAAAGACTGTGGCTTCCCTCTTGTGTGTGCTCTCTCACTCTCTCTTGGATCTCTCACTCTGGTGGCAGCCAGCTGCCATGTCATAAGGCAGCCTTAAGCAGAGGCCCAGGTGAACCTGGAAGTGGATCTCCTGAGGTCTTCTAACAGCCATGTAAGTGAGCTTGGAGGCTTCCTTCCCCATTCGAGCCATGAGATCACTAGAGTCCTGGATAACAGCTTGAGTGCAGCCTCTTGAGAGACCCTGAGCCAAAACCACCCAAGTAAGTTCCTTCCAAATTCTTGAGCCTCAAAAACTGTGAAATCGCCTGGAGGGAAACATAGGCAGAACACTCTCTGACATAAATCATAGCAGTATTTTTTTGGATCCATCTCCTAGAGTAATGGAAATAAAAATAAACAAATGGTGCCTAATTAAACTTAAAAGCTTTTGAATAACAAAGGAAACCATAAACAAAATTAAAAAACAACCTGCAGAATGGCAGAAAATATTTGCAAAACAATGCAACCAACAAGGGATTAATTTCCAAAATATACAGACAGCTCATACAACTCAATATCAAAAACAAACAACCCAATCAAAAAATGGGTGGAAGACCTAAATAGACATTTCTCCAGGGAAGACATACATATGGCCAACAAACACATGAAAAGATGCTCAACATCGCTAATTATTAGAGAAATGCAAATCAAAACTACAATGAGGTATCACCTCACTCTGGTCAGAATGGCCATCATCAAAAGTCTACAAATAATAAATGCTGGAGAGTGTGTGGAGAAAAGGGAACCCTCCTACACTGTTCCCGGGAATATAAACTGGTGCAGCCACTATGGAGAACAGTATGAAGGGTCCTTAAAAGACTAAAAATAGAGCTACCATATGATCCAGCAGTCCCATTCCTGGGCATATATCCGGAAAAGATGAAAACTCTAATTCGAAAAACTACATACACCCCAGTGTTCACTGCAGTAGCCAAGCTAGAGAAGCAACTTAAATGTCCATGAACAGATGAATGGATAGAGAAAATGTGGTGTATATATACACAATGGAATACTACTCAGCCATAAAAGAGTGAAATAACGCCATTTGCAGCAACATGGATGGACCTAGAGGTTATCATACTAAGTGAAGTAAGTCAGAGAAAGACAAATATCATATGATATCACTTATATATGGAATCTAAAAAAAGTGAGACAAATGAATTTATTTATATAATAGAAATAGACTCACAGACATAGAAAGCAAATTTATGGTTACCAAAGGGGAAAGGTGAGGAGGAATAAATTGGGAATTTGGGATTAACAGACACACACTATATAAAATGATAAACAACAAGGACCTACTGCATAGCACAGGAAACTATATTCAATATCTTGTAATAACCTATAATGGAAAAGAATCTGAAAATAACTGAATCACTTTGCTGTATACCTGAAACTAATGCAACATTGTAAATCAACTATACTTCAATTTAAAAAAATTAAAAATTAAAAAACACTGTGAGACCAAAAATGTTTCTTGTTTTCAGGTGCTAAGTTTTGGGGTAATTTGCTTTGCAGCAATAGATAATAATACAACCTCTAAGAGTTAAATTCCAAGTAAGCTTATAAAGTGTCAGTCAGACCTGAGTTATGCAAGTTACTTTAAGAAGGCAATTCCTCAAAGGCCAAAATGCATTCATTTTGAAGTATTCATAAACCTAAAATTAGACTATGTCAATCAGAAGGGAAGTTGGACATCATTAGAAGAATAGCAAAGGAAGCAAAGAGGTAGGTGTTAGAAGTGCCCATACAAGGCATTGTCTCAAGCAGTAGGTCTCAAGCTTGAGTGTGCATCAGAATTGTGTGGAGTGCTTATAGGACACAGATTGTTGAGCCCAGTGCCGGAGTTTCTGAGGCATTATGTCTGGGGTGAGGCCTAAGAACTGGCATGAATAACAAGTTCCCAGGTGATGCTAATGCTACTAGTCCAGGGAGCACACTTTACGAATCCTGGAGGAAAAGCAGAATTTGGGTTCACGCTGCTCTGATAGCTCATAATCACGGAGGCGGTTTTTGCAGTGGTAAGAGATTGGGCTAGATGACAACTCAGGCCCTCTGCCACCGTGGTTGGCAATCACAGCAGGCACTGGTACATATCACCATTCACTCTCACTATTAAGCACCTTCTGTGTATCAGAAAGGCATTTTTCTAGCATTTGGGGATATACAGTAGCAAAGAAGACACACCAAATCTTTGTAATCATGGAGTTAAAATAAGGAAAGAATGACACTAGTAAAAACCATGTACATGTCTATTTGTAAAACATCATTGAGTTATTGAGGAGGTTTCAGATTAAAGTACCTCACCCTGAAAAATTTTTTAAATGTCATTTTTTTCATAAAACTTTGCAAAATCAATCAAAATCAAGAGGTTCATTTTGTGAAAATTAAAGTCACTCTAAAATATATAACACTCAGCAATATCTTTTTTAATGGCTTTATATAGTTGCTTACTTTAAACACATACACAAAAATATGAAGAAAGGTAAGATTTTTAAATGTAAATAAGACTCTCTTTTATAATGGTAATTCTTAGTCCCATGTGATTTCTTTTCAGTTATAAAAATTTATGTAAGGCAAAACACCCAACTTTTGCATATAAACATCAGTTCTTTAATCAGTGTACACTTAAGTGTTAATGATTAAAGTAAGCTAATATTCATATATAATTTTTCTCAACAGGGAATAAGATTGACTAAGGGTGTTGTAAAGTAAAGAAATCCTTATAAAATGGTACTCTGTTATAATAGATTAAATTCAGAAAACATTAGAATTTACTTAGTTTACAAATTCTACTCCAGATTTTCTTTCTCCTTTCAAAGTTGAGTATCATAAACTATCACTAGGAAATGAACATTTTGCTAATATGTATCTAGACTTAACAATGAATTCATTAGATAATTTAAGTCTGCCAGTATTAGGCAAACAAATTATATCAAATGTGGTGCTTTTTATTAAAATCAGGCATAAAATCCAGAGAGAACTAGAATTAAAATTTTTATTGATGGCTTTCATTATATCTCCTGAATTTTCAGCACATCCAGTACTTTATTTAAAACTTATATTTGTTGTGAAGGTTTGCCAATCCAGCATTTTGCTTTCACCTGAGACTACAAATTCTGACACCAATGAAGAACAAATCAATTTCTCTTCTAAAATTAAGTCGCAAGATATAAAGGCAATAAAAAAGCAAATGGAGAATGTGAGGATTTGGAATCTCCTAAAGATATTTGTTAATGTGTTCAATAACCAAAGATCTTAATTTCACCATTTATGTATAGAATCTAGCTTTCCCTCATACGTTTTTGTGTCTATGATTACATGAGCACATACAAGCCTCGCTCAAGGCCATCTACTAAGTTTATGGAAGAATGGAGATTAAAAACACATGCATCACCCAAGGCATGTTTGTTCTATAAGAAAGCACTAAAACAAAGAAGAAAGCGGCTTTTGGTAGAATTTTTTAAATTGTTAAGATGATTGTGTGATCTCTCCAAATTCTACAAAGTGATTAAGGCGAGAACACTACCACCACCAACAACCGTCCCCAGGACCTTCACCAGTGGCCTCAACTCCACTGATCTCTGATCCATTCTCCATACTGCAGCCAGATGAAGTTTTTAAAATAAAATCTGGTTAAACTGAAGCCCTGATTAAAAGCATACACTAACTTCCCACTGCCTTCACCATAGAGACTAATAGGCTAAGGGCATTCCCAGGGCCTCAAAAGTCCTTGCCCTGTGAATAATAAGAGTAACAATAAGAAGAGGAATCATAACAATAGGTAACATCTAACGAGGCATTTGTGCCACAGCCCTTCATTCAAGACCATCTCATTTACTACTGCGATTACTCCTCATAACAACCATAGGAGGTTATTATCCTCAGAGAAGTTAAAGTAACTTCCCCAAAGTAACATAGCTGGTAAATCAATACAACTACTATATAGGGCCCAGCTCACCAGCTTTTCTTCTCATTTCTGGTTTCTTGAGTATCCCCTACTCCTTCTTTCCTTAGAGCCTTAACACATACCAGTCCTTCTAGCCTAGACTGTGCCTGTTTCCCTCACTACTAGAAAATAACATACTATTTCTCTAGACCTCAGCTAAAGCATAGCTTCCTCAGAAAATGCTCCATCACCTCCTAACAAGATCAGCCCACCACCCCAACATATACACTCTCATAGCACTCTGTACTCCCCCTCATTGTTCTGGTCACAAGTGTTATTAAATTACTTCTTCAGATTATTATTTAGTCACTGCCTATATTAGTTTTCTAGGGCTGCCGTGACAATGTTCCAAAACCTTGGGTGGCTAAGAACACCAGAAATTTTTACCTCAGTTCTTGAGGCTAGAAATCAGAAATCAAGGTGTCAGCAGGGCCATGCCCCCTCTGACAGAACTAGGGGAGAATCATTCCTTGCTGCTTCTAGCTTCTGGTATTTGCCGGTGATCCTTGGCATTCCCCGGCTTGTATATACACCACCAATCCCATGGCCGTCTTCTCCTTGTATGTCTTCACATTGTTTTCCTTGTTTGTGTCTGTCTCTCTGTCCCAATTTCTCCTTTTTTTAAAGGACACCTGTCATACTGGTTTAGGGCCCATCCTAGTAGCCTCATTTCAACTTAATTACCTCTGTAAAGACCCCTTTTCCCAATAATGTCACATTCTCAGGTACTGGGGTTAGGACTTCAATATACCTTTTGGTGGGGACACAATTCAACCCATAACATTGCCTATGAGACTAAAACAAGTTCCAAGAGAGAAGGGATCTTGTCATCTTATTCCTTAGCACAATATCTTACATATAATAGGCACAAAAATCAATACTGATTAAATGAATGAAAGCCCATTATTAAGAGGTATTATTGAAAGAATCCTGCAGTTAATTAGGGCTCAGAATCGCTATGCCTATAGCATCAGGCAGGAACATACATGCACAAAGTGGGTCTAGTGAACCAGTGAACTGGAGGAGATATTCTAGTCATCTTTAGTTGATTATTGCCATGAAAGAATATAGATCCAGTGTGTTAGACCTTCCAATTTTCCAAGAGAAGTCAGATATCCAAATTGTTTTAGAAGAAACCTTTCAATTTCAAAATGGGGGCCACTAAATCAATTTTCAAAAATAAACAGTGATAATGGCAAATAAAACATATCTGTAGGCTGCACATGGTCCTGAGGCTCTCTGATTTCAGCCTCTGGGTTCAGGTAACATTAGATGCCCTGTGAGGTCATATCTGCAATGAAATGCAATGATTCCATTTTCTAGGCTATGGTAAGTGTTGAAACATCTCACTTCAATTGTAGTCATGTGGGGCTGGCACTAGGGTAAGGCTAGTGAAGCACTCCCCTGAGGCACAAAATTTAAAGGGGCATCAAAAACACAGCTAAATAATATTTTAATACAATAGTTTTTAAAATCAATATTGATGTGAAAAATTCATGATGAACAGAAAGTTCAAAATTTTAAATAAAGAGGATCCAACCCTGCACTGGCACAAGTTGGCCTCACTAGCCTCACCCTAGTCCTGGCTCTGCTGCCTTGTTTCACTGATACTTACCCTCCCTGCTAGATCACATGTAGGAATTCTCTTCTGTTGCATAAGCTCCCCTTTCCCGGAGCTCCAGGCACTATGCTATATTACAGAAGAAGCAACCCCTCACTCACCCAAAATTCTGTGCCCAAACATGCATTACTGCACTGTACTGCACATAAGATGAAGTAACTTACACTTCCTGTGGATTCTCAAGTTTATCTCCCTCCTTTGAAAGAATGTATCTTGAACGCTGTTGTTTCTTCTCCTCTGAGATGGTGTAACTCACTTCTGATGAAATTTCCTTAATTACACTTTTCTCTCAGGTTTCAGCTTAATACCTGTTTACTTCTGCCACATGGCTAGATGCGTCAGATGGGGATCTGGCTCTAGCCCTACAACAGCTTGCTAGTGGAGTCCAACAGATGCAGGTTAGTTACCATGGAATGTTCTTATGTTGGTTCAGCTTTCAGCTTGGAAATCACATCTGAAATGTTTTAAAGCTAGACAATACAGAGAGCACCGTGACCTTTCCTAAGCAGCCACTCAAAATACAGACCTTCTCATCCATCATCACCACAAACCCCTCCATGAGATAATTAACGTGCACAATTGAGTAATAAATTAGGGCAAAATGTTAATTCAGGGTTGTCACAATCTCTATAAAGCTTTTCTCAAACCTTGAGAGTCACATGTCAACATCACACCAGGACTAACACAGCCAATTATGCAAATATATTTATGAGCTGTCAGAGCACCCATTGGGAAAACAATTGGAACCACCATAGAAACTTCACTACTACATAATCCCTGTAACTATAATTTGAATAAGAACAAGATATGATGAAGTCCCAAGTGCCTGTGAAATCTGGGTCTTTAGATATTAGAAAATAAAAAATATAGTTAGACAATTAATTTAATTTGATCAGGACAGTTGTCTGATCATATACCCTGACTATTCTCCTCTGTGAATACCTTCCCTGTTCTTTACCTCTGATAAATTTGATCATAATTGCCTATGGATCCTTATATAAATTCATAGCACCTCTTACTCTTGTGTATACATTTGTCTCTATGTCCTGCTTTCTCTACTAAAGACTCTCTGAAGACAACTATCTCATCTGAATTCTTTTTGATTCCTTAGAACACACATTAGGTATGCAAATGTTTTTTGAATCGGTATGAATAAAAGACCGCCACCATCCCAACACATACAAAATCACCAGCTCTTATGACTTTCAAAGAAGGATTTCATAACTGTGACATTTATCATCAAAAAGCATTTAATTCACATGAAGGTATTTTCAGTACATTGAAAGTCACTGTATTTCTTCCATGTCCTTTATTATCCCATATAATTCTATTATCACACAGATTCACATGAAGGTCAGCATAGCCACTGGTAAAGACTGTGAGCTGCCTAGTTTCAAATCCAGGCCCAGCCACTTATTAGCCGTGCCTTATTTCCTCATCTGTGAAATGGGGGTGAAAAGTAGTCACCCTCAACTTGTTAATGAGACCTAAAAGAGTTAATGCTTGAAAAGTATTTAGAACAGTGCCCTAAATAGAGTAAGAACTCAGTAAACAATGATCGCTATTAATAGTATTATTCCCAGCGATAGCACTAAATCGTGGAGAGAGGGAAAGAAGATGGATCTGAGGTAAGAAGTGAAACAAAAAGGAAGAGGTCATTAATCTTCTGGGGCTTGGCCAGCAAACACCTGGAAGCTGGCTTTTAGGAACCAAATGAGCAATTGGGATTCAGGAAGGAAAAGACAGCTGCAAAAGATGGAGTAAAATTCCAGCACTTCTGTTCTAGAAAGAAGAGAACTCTGCAACTCAGGCAGCTTCTTCCCAGGCAGGAAGCCTTTCCCCTTCCACCTGATGGGAGAGAAGTTCACACCAGGATGTACCCAACAAAGGTGGATAAATGAGATCCAGTTGGATTAGGAAGGGTTCACAAAAGGTCTCTTGTCTCTAGGTGGGTTCACAAAAGGTCTCTTCTCATTGTTATAGATGTGGTGTTGCCACTTTCTTTATCATGCACATACTCAGATCTCCCTTTGGCTATGGCCCCAACGTTTTGGACTGTTGCTATCTGAAACTGGCCCTTAAATTGTGTTGACTTTACTTTCTATCTCCTTAGCAACTAGGATTGCTTTAAATGCTTCCAGGTTTGCTTGATTTTTTTTTCCCTTTCATTGTTATCAATGTTGTTTTCTGGACACAGATAAAACTCTTCTTTTCCACAAACAGGTTTTTGGTTCAGGTACAACTTTTGGAACCCCAAGTTGTTTGGTTGCTAAGGGGACCAATGTATGCAAATAACATATAAATACAATAAGGGTCCTGGGAATGGAGTTTGCTATTGAGCCAACAGGTGTCATGTGTATTTAATCCTGTGACTCAGATATTGTACCTGTTCCCTCTTTGCAAATTTATCAGGGATCTCTCTCATTTTTCTCACCCTGGTATCATGTTATGCTCATTTTAATTAAAATTAAGATGTCAAATATTTACTGTTCTATTTTTAACATTTTTTTTTTTTTTTTTTTTTTG